>NC_091554.1:48345265-48350265 GCF_042767895.1 Penaeus vannamei | reverse complement strand
CTCTCTCTCTCTCTCTCTCTCTCTCTCTCTCGCTTTCGCTCTCGCTCTCGCTCTCGCTCTCTCTCTCTCTCTCTCTCTCTCTCTCTCTCTCTCTCTCTCTCTCTCTCTCTCTCTCTCTCTCTCTCTCTCTCTCTCTCTCTCTCTCTCCTCTCGCTCTCGCTCTCTCTCCCTCCCTCCCTCCCTCTCTCTATCTCTCTCTCCCTCTCTTTCACTCAACAATCCGTGAATTTCTTCTCCGGGATCATAATCATATAGTGATTGCATACATAGAGAGACACAGAGAGAGAGAGAGAGAGAGAGAGAGAGAGAGAGAGAGAGAGAGAGAGAGAGAGAGAGAGAGAGAGAGAGAGAGAGAGAGAGAGAGAGAGAGAGAGAGAGAGAGGGGGCAAAGTGAGGAAGAGAAGGTGAAGAAAGGAAAAGAGGAAAAGAATGGTTAAAGAAGGATGGGAAGAAAGGGGGAATAAGGAAAGAAGTAATGAGGGAGGGAATTAAGAAGTTTGTGTATGTTTGTGAAAAATAGAGAAACAGACAGACAGACAGATAGCAAAACAGAGGAAAAAAATAGGAAAAAAAAATCTTATCCACTCTGTAGCCACTTTCTCTACACAAAAGTAAAATAAAAATCAAGGCATATAAAGAAAATGATGGTAAAGAAAATAGATAAACATAAAAACGAAACAATTTATCTGTATAAAATCATTGAACGGATAAAATGCCATTGTAATCACCTCAAAGTTATGCATAACCCCCCCCCCCTTCCGCTTTCACGAATAAATAAATAAACAAATTGATAAATAGGTGAATAGAAAATACAATCTCTCCCCTTTCTAAAAATACCAAACAAATAAATCCAAACATAGTTATCTACAAAAGATAGATCATAAAGTCTAGAGAAACACAAACAAATATAAAATGTTTGATTACAGAATATAGAAATGATTCTAGCCTTACTTTATACACACACTCCCTCTCCTTTTCCATGAATGTCAAAACAATAAATTCACAGAAAGATAAATATTACTATAAAGAATATGATAAGAAAAAAGCATAGATATAGAATCGTAAACACACGCTCCTTCCCTCTTTTCAGAACAGTTAACACATTTATATAAAAAGATAAATGAATACTAGAAATAAAGAATAAAATAAAGAAAAGCACAGATAGATGGCAAGTTTTATACATACACTCTCTCGCCCTTCTCAGAATAGTCAGTCATATAAATTCAGCGGTAGATAAAGAAAAAAAAGAAAAACAACAACAACCAATAACACAACATTATAAAAGGATCAAATAGATAGAAAATAAATGTCCCTACACCTTCTTTATACATACGTTCCCTTACCCTTCTCAAAACCAAACAAATAAATACATAAATAGAAATATTCAATAAAAAGACAGACGAAAAACAAACAATCATAAAATGATCAAATAGACAAAATACGACTATCCCTATTCCTACCTTATACACATACTCCCTTCCCTCTAAAGAAAAATAAATACATAAATTCATACAGACAAATCTAAAATATAATGTATTTAATAATAGATAAAGAGATAAAACAACGAAAGAACATAAAGAATTATCAAACGATCAAATAAACAAAACACGCTACTCCTATTTTATACACACACTCCCTTCACCCTCGGGAAAAAGAAAAACAAGAAATATAGTCCAAAACCGACGAAGAAAAAAAAGGAGAAAAAAGTAGACCCAAGACAAACATTTCCCTCCTTATGCTTCCTTCGTAGGCTTATCCTGGCTCGCTTCCGAGGGGAATCTCTCCTTCTTTCCTAGTCCCTCGACGTGTAAAAGTCCTATTTTGTAAAACCATATATCCTAAAAGACTCGTTTAACCCGCGATGTTGTAATCCTGTAGGGATGGCGGTGGACAGCGAGGATGGCGGTTGGGGGAGGGGGGGGAAGGGAGGAAGAGGATGGCGGTTGGGGAGGGGGAGGAAGGGGGGTTAAAGGAGGGAGGAGGGGAGAGGGAAGAGGAGAAATGGGGAAGAAAGCGGGGGGAGGGGAGAAGGAAGAGGAGAAATGGGGAAGAAAGGGGGAGGGGAGAGAGAGGAAGGGGAGGGAAGAGGGGATATGGGAGAAATGGGGGAAGGTGAGAAGGGGAGAAGATAGGGGGATAAGGAAGGAGGGAGAGGGAAAAGGAAAATGGGGAAGAAAGGGGGAGGAGGAAAAGGGGGAAGGAGGGGAGAGAAAGGAGAGAGGATATGGGAGGAATGGGGGAGAAGAGAAAGGAAGAAGAAGGGGGAAAGTAGGAAGGAGGGGAGAGGAAAGAGGAGAAATGGGGAAGGAGTAGGGGAGGAGGAGAAAGAGAGAGGAGAGGGAAGAGGGGATATGGGAGGAATGGGAAAGGAGAGAAAGGAGAAGAAGGAGGAAATAGAAAAATTGGAAAGAGGGAGAAAATGAGGAGAGGGAAGGAGAGGAATAGAGGGGAGGGGCGAAAGCAGGAGGAAGGGGAGAAGGGGAAGAGAAGAGAAATGGGTCATTTGGGAGAAGGAGGGGAGTAAGAGCGAGAGGGAAGAGGAGAAAAGGGAAAAGAGGAAGACGAGCGGAAAGAAAAGGGGAGGAAAGGGGAAGGAGAAGACAAACGAGAAAAGACGGAGGGAAGGAAAAGAGTAAAAGTGGAAACGAAACAAAGAGTGGATAGGAAAAGTGACGAAAGAGAAGAATGAGAAAAACGAATTATCAGAAAACGGCCGAAAGGAAGCAAAGAAAATGACAAGAAAAGGGGAAGGAAGAGGAGGAAGAAAGTGTCTCAAAATGACCCAAGAACATATACCTACTTATGACCCAGGAGCGAGACGTTCAGGTGTCTCCCGAGAGGTCACGAAGATGCCCTCTGACCCGGAGATGAGGTCAGGTCATGTTGTTGAAAAGGAATGGGAATTTTTGGCTGGGGAAATGTGGGCTGGCGATGTTAGGACTCTCTCTTGCTCTCCTTGGGCGTTGGTCTGTCTGTCTGTCTGTCTCAATCTCTCTCTCTCTCTCTCTCTCTCTCTCTCTCTCTCTCTCTCTCTCTCTCTCTCTCTCTCTCTCTCTCTCTCTCTCTCTCTCTCTCTCTGTCTCTCTCTTTCTCTCTCTCTCTTTCTCTCTCTCTCTCTCTCTCTCTCTCTCTCTCTCTCTCTCTCTCTCTCTCTCTCTGTCTATCTATCTATCTATCTATCTATCTATCTATCTATCTATCTATCTCTCTATCTCTCTATCTCTATCTATCTATCTATTTATCTATTTGTCTCTCTCACTCTCGCAGTCTCTCTTTCTCTCTCATTCTCTCTCTCTCTCTCTTTGTCTTTCTCTCTCACTCCCTCTCTCTCTCTCTCTCTCTCTCTCTCTCTCTCTCTCTTTCTCTCTCTCTCTCTCTCTCTCTCTCTCTCTCTGTCTCTCTCCCTCTCTCTCTCTCTCTCTCTCTCTCTCTCTCTCTCTCTCTCTCTCTCTCTCTCTCTCTCTCAATTTATCTATCTATCTTTATCTATATGTCTGTCTCCTCTGTGTGTGTGTGTGTTTCTCTCTTTTTATCTATCTCTCTTTATCTATCTATCTATCTGTCTCCTATGTGTGTGTGTGTGTGTGTGTGTGTGTGTGTGTGTGTGTGTGTGTGTGTGTGTGTGTGCACGCGCATAAAGGACACTGTATATCACACGTAAAAAGGGACCAGCCTCGATAAGACACCTAACCCTCTATAACCCTGAACGAAACACATTGCTCAAGATTGTTGCAAGACCGCCGATTGCAACGTCGCGCAGGATAAAATTGCTGCATCGGGTATATTCTCGTACCCTCCCCCCCCCCTCCCCCTCTTCTTATCTCTATACCCCCTCTTGCTTCATCCTACCTTCCTCCTCCTTGCTTCACCTCCTGCAACGAGAATGAGACGTGAAGCAACACCGCCAGGGGCTATTCAGGTGAGATCAGCTGATTCGCTGTTACGTCGAGGTGAAAGATGGAAAAAAATATATATGTTTGATTTTTATGTGTTTTTGTTGTTGTTTTTGTTTCTTTGCTGTTGTTGTTGCTGAAAGATGGGAAAAAAATATATATGTTTGATTTTTATGTGTTTTTGTCGTTGTTTTTGTTTCTTTGTTGTTGTTGTTGCTGAAAGATGGAAAAAAATATATATATGTTTGATTTTTATGTGTTTTTGTTGTTTTTGTTTCTTTGCTGTTGTTGTTGTTGCTGAAAAATGGAATAAAAAATATGCGTTTGATTTTTATGTGTTTTTGTTGTTGTTTTTGTTTCTTTGTTGTTGTTGTTGCTGAAAGATGGGAAAAAATATATGTTTGATTTTTATGTGTTTTTGTTGTTGTTTTTGTTTCTTTGTTGTTGTTGTTGCTGAAAGATGGGAAAAAATATATGTTTGATTTTTATGTGTTTTTGTTGTTGTTTTTGTTTCTTTGCTGTTGTTGTTGCTGAAAGATGGGAAAAATATATATGTTTCATTTTTATGTGTTTTTGTTGTTGTTTTTGTTTCTTTGCTGTTGTTGTTGCTGAAAGAGGGAAAAATATATATGTTTCATTTTTATGTGTTTTTGTTGTTGTTTTTGTTTCTTTGCTGTTGTTGTTGTTGCTGAAAAATGGAATTAAAATATGCGTTTGATTTTTATGTGTTTTTGTCGTTGTTTTTGTTTCTTTGTTGTTGTTGTTGCTGAAAGATGGAAAAAAATATATGTTTGATTTTTATGTGTTTTTGTTGTTGTTTTTGTTTCTTTGTTGTTGTTGCTGCTGAAAGAGGGAAAAATATGTATGTTTCATTTTTATGTGTTTTTGTTGTTGTTTTTTGTTTCCTTGATTTTTTTTTTTTTTTGTCGTCATTGTTGTTGTTGTGTTTAATTTGTTTTTGTTTTATTTCGTTCGTGTATTTTGTTGGTTTGTTTGTTGATGTTTCAAGCTTTTGGCTCGAAAGTGTGTGTTTGTATTTGTGCATTGTAGTTATCCATATTTTTACTGTGCTTTTAGGGGCTTTAGTAGTGAGGGAGAGAGAGAGAG
>NC_091554.1:48330265-48335265 GCF_042767895.1 Penaeus vannamei | reverse complement strand
TCCCTCTCCCCCCTCCCCCCTCCCCCCTCTCTCTCCCTCTCTCCCCCTCCCCCCTTACCTCCCTCTACTCCCTCTCCCCTCCCTCTCCCCCTCTTCCCCTCCGCTTCCATCCCTTCCTCCCCCTCATCTTCACCCCTTCTCACACCCTTCCATCCCCCTTTCCGTCCCTTTCCAACCCCTCCTTCCCTCCTCCCTTCCCACCCCCCTCCCCCCACCACTCATACCCCTCCCCCCTCGTCCAACCCTCACTCAGTATGCATGACAAACTCCCCAGCGGATTTGTGTTACTTGAATACCACCCTTATCGACGTCGAGAGCGAAAAGGCCCCCGCCTCCCCCCACCCCCCCACCCCCAGTCGATAGTCTTAATGGCGGTTTGTCGATCTCACAAGAAACTTTTTTTGAAGTTTTGCGGTGAAAAGAGAAGACTTTTGTGTGATTTAATGGGGAAGTTTTCGGGAGCTTGGATGGGGTAATCTTTTCACCTATTTTTTTTTCCTTTTTTTTGGAGGGGAAGGGGGGCGGGGGGGGAGGGGGTTAGAGAGGTGGGGAAGAGAGGGATGAGGTAACATTTTTTTTTTTTTTACTTTCTACAATTTAGGTTTATATCATGATCTTTATTGTAATTCCTTTTACTATTTATACTAATGTTATCAATAATATCATTATCATTATTATTATCATCATCATTGCTTTTGATATTATCATTATCGTCATTTTTATTATCATAGCCATTATAAGTGTTATTATCAAAATTATCATCATTAGTAGTCTTGTTTTTGCTATCGTCAGTATTATCATTATTATCATTATCTATATTATTATTGTTGTTGTTGCTGGTATAATTACTATTATTCCATCGCTATTGCTGTTATCATAGTTATTATAATCATTATCATTATCATCATTAATTTTTTTGTTACTGATATAATTATTGTTATCATCAGCATCATTAACATAATTATCTTCAATATTATCATTATTATTGTTGTTCCTGCTATTTTTGTTGTTGTTGTTGTTATCGATAATCCTATTATAGTTATTGCAGCTTCATCGTCTTTGTTGTTACTATTTTCGCCAAGTGTTATTCTTACTATATTCATCCTTATTGTTATCACTATTATTATTTTCAACATTATCCCATGATCCAAAACAACATTTATATACTAGAAATTCCGTATACACAAATCACACACACACATACACACACACACACACACATACAGACACATGCATACACACACACACACACACACACACACACACATACATACACACACACACATGCACGCACACACACACAATAACAAACACATTCATAAGTAACAAGCTTATACACTCTCAACAAACGTACATGAACATGTACACTAAATCTTTCGCAAAGAATTAGACATACAAACCAATGATGAAGACAGAAATAGATAAAGAGAGAGCGAGAGAAAGATAGATAGATAGATAGATAGATAGAGAGAGAGAGAGAGAGAGAGAGAGAGAGAGAGAGAGAGAGAGAGAGAGAGAGAGAGAGAGAGTGAGAGAGAGAGAGGAAGAGAGAGAGAGGGAGAGAGGGAGATAGATAGATAGATAGAGTGAGTGAGTGAGTGAGAGAGAGAAACAATTTGAACATATTTCTTACCCACAGCATCACAGCACCATGTAATCAGATCATCTCAATACCATGAGCACCATACCCTTACACCATCATTACATCTCGACACCATACCACCGCATCGTATCACGGCATTATACCCTCAAAATACCACAGTACCACACCCTCATACCCTCACAATACCACACTTTCACAAGTCCCACACTACCACAATACCAAACCCTCACATCAGCACAATACTACACCCTCACACCATAATGCCACACCTTCACACCACAATACCATACCCTTATACTACCACAATACCACAACCAAACACCACAATACCACAAACTAACACCACAATACCATACCCTTATACTACCACAATACCACACCCTTATACCACCACAATACCACACCCTCACACCACTACAATACCGAACCCTCATATCACCAACATTTACCACAATACCACACCCTTATACCACCACAATACCACACACTCATACTCTTACACCACCCACAATACCTTTACACCTCTCATACTCTTACACCACCACAATACCACACCCTCATACTCTTACACCACCACAATACCACACCCTTACACCACCACAATACCACACCCTCATACTCTTACACCACCACAATACCACACCCTTACACCACCACAATACCACACCCTCATACTCTTACACCACCACAATACCACACCCTCATACTCTTACACCACCCACAATACCACACCCTCATACTCTTACCCACCCACAATACCACACCCTCATACCACAATCTTACACCACCTCCACAATACCACACCCTCATACTCACTTACACCACCACAATACCACACCCTTACACCACACCACCACGCCCTCATACCACACCCCCTCATACTCTTACCACACACCCACAATAATTACCACCTTAACCCTTACACCCACACCACATACCACACCCTCATACTCTTACACCACCACAATACCACACCCTTACACCACCACAATACCACCACCCTCATACTCTACACCACCAATACCACACCCTTACACCACCACAATACCACACCCCTTACACCACGCCCACAATACCACACCCCTCAGCATACTCTTACACCACCCACAATACCACACCCTTACACCACGCACAATACATGCCACACCCTCATACTCTTACACCACCACAATACCACACCCCCACTCATACTCTTACACCACCACAATACCCACACCCCTTACACCACCCACAATACCACACCACCACGCCCTCATAGCACACCCTCATCTCTTACACACCATCACTACACAATACCACACACCCCACCCACCCCACCACGCCCTCATACCACACCCTCATACTCTTACACCACCACAATACCACACCCTCATACTCTTACATCACCACAATACCACACCACCACGCCCTCATACCACACCCTCATACTCTTACACCACCACAATACCACACCCTTACACCACACCACCACGCCCTCATACCACACCCTCATACTCTTACACCACCACACCAATACCACACCCTCATACTCTACTTCACCACACGCAATACCACACCCTTACACCACCACAATACCACACTACCACGCCCTCACACCACCACGGTATCTCAGCACCACGCCCTCACACCACCACAATACCACACCACCACGCCTTCACATATCACAGCCTACTCATACTCTTAGCACCACGCCACAATACCACACCACCACAATACCACACCCTCATACTCTTACACCACCACAATACCACACCCTCATACTCTTACACCACCACGCCCTCACACCACACCCTCATACTCTTACACCACCACAATACCACACCACCACAGTATCTCAGCCCCACCGCCATACCCAAGGACTGAATCAGTTTCGCCCAACTGAAACCAGACGCTCCAGTGTGTGGGTTTCCGAGCAAGTCTAAATCAGATTGCACTGCAACAAAAAGACTGGAGTTGGGTTTCGTTCGCATGCAAAACACTTGCCCAAATCAGGGAGGAAAAGAGGGAGAAAGAGGGGGAGGAGGGGAGAGGGGAAGGATAGAGGGGAGTGGGGAGAGGTAGAGGGAGGGTGTGGGTTTGTGTGTGTGGGTGTGGATTATTGAGGGAAGTGTTTGTGTGTGTGTGTGTATGTGTGTGTTTTTGCTTGTGTGTGGGTTTGTGTGTGTGTGTGTGTGTGTGTGTGTGTGTGTGTGTGTGTGTGTGTGTGTGTGTGTGTGTGTGTGATGTGTGTGTGTGTGTGTGTGGGGGTGTTTGTGTGTGTGTGTGTGTGTGCGTGTGTGTGTGTGGGTGTGTGTGTGTGTGTGTGTGTGTGGGTGTGTGTGTGTGTTTGTGCTTGTGTGTGCGTTTGTGTGTGTGGGTGTGTGTGTGTATGCGGTGTTGAGTGGGTTGGTGTTTTTGTTTTTGCGCGTGTGTGTGTATGGGTGTTCGTGTTTGTGTCTGTTTTATTTTTATTATTATTTTTTTTTTTTTTACGTGTTTATTTGTCTGTGTGTGCGGACGTGTCTGTGTATGTATATTCGTGTTTGTGCCTGTCCGTGTGTATGTATGTATACAAATCCTCGTATGCTTGCGTGTGTATATTTACGTGCGTCTGTCTGCCTGTCCTTTCCAGCAGCCTAGACTACTGCAAATTTAATGCTTTTATCAAATGGCTTATTCCCGAAGACCACAAATATTTCACGATGCTTCTCTGGCACTCCAACCACGAGCAAAAGCCACCACGCCGCTTATTACCAACGGGATACATTTTTTATCGTCTCTCCATCACATAGTCATTTGGCGGTGCGGGCGTGTAAGGTGGAATAAGAGGCACAAAGACCTGGTAATGGGATTTTTAAGAGTTTAATGGGTGTATAAGAGGGAGAAGATTTTTTTTTTTTTTTTTTTTTTTTGAGGGGTGTTGTTCGAATAAGTAGTGAACGTTTGAGTAGTTATGGTATTGACAGAAGTAGTAGTCTTAGTAGTAAAAGTAGTCGTAGTAGTAATGGCAGCAGGAATAGCACTAGACGTAGTGAAATAAATGGCAGCAGTAGTAGTAATGGTAACAGCAGTAGTAAGAGATGTAAAAGTAAAATTAGTAAAATCGGCATATTCACTTTTCACCCCTTTACTCCATCTAAAAGTGCAGAGTGCTCCCACTTCATAGCCTTTAAATCTTATGGTGTCCATAAAACTGTAAATTTAAGAAAGAAAGAAAAACGAGATGGCATATTAACATACATACATACATACATACACATACAATGTACAGCCTCGCCTCTTATGGTGACCATAAAACTTTTAAAGAAAAAGAAAGAAAAGAAAAATAATAGGAACTTATAAACATAAACATAATCTTTCGCATAAATATCCCTTTAAAATGAGAAGGAAAACGTTTCATGATAGTTTACTCATGATA
>NC_091554.1:48316836-48321836 GCF_042767895.1 Penaeus vannamei | reverse complement strand
TTACTTTTATCATTATTATTATCATTACTACTTTTATTATTATGACTATAATGATAATAATGATATCATTTTTACCATCATTGTCTTTATTTTCTATCATTATTATTATTCTATTACTACTGCTATTATCATTGCTATTATCATTATTGATATTCTTATTATCATTATCAATATTGTTATCATTATTGTCATTATTATTATCATTATCATCATTGTTATTACTATTGTCGTTATTATTGATTTACATTATCATTACTATTATCATCGTATTATTATCATTATTATTATTATCATGATTAACGATGCTGTTATTGTTATTATCAATATCACTGTTATCAGTACATTTTATCTTCATTGTTATTGTTACTATCATTATCATCTTTCATTATCATTATCTTAATAATTACTGTTATTATCATAACCTATTTTCTACTACTATTACTGTCATTGTTATTATTGTTGATATTACTGTTATTATTATCATTATTATTGTTATTATCATTATCATTATTATTATTATTATCATTATTATTATTATTATTATTATTGTTATTATTATCATTATTATTGTTACTATCATTATTATGATTATTATTATGATTATTATTATTATTATCATTATTATAATAATAAGGATCATTATTATTATCGTTATTACTATCATTATCATTATCATTATTTCTATTACTATTATCATTATCATTATCATTATTTCTATTACTATTATCATTATCATTTTTATCATTATTATCATTATTATTATCATTATTATTATCATTATTGTTATCATTATTATTTTTTACCATTATTATAATAAATTTTGTTACTATTATCATCATAAGCTTTTTCATACTTGTTTCAATTTGCATTAATCAGTTATTATCCATTTCTTACCCGCATTGTTCTATAATAAAGCAAACATGAAAAAGATTTATGTTCGTGGTTAATGATCCTGCAAAGTTAATATTGGACCTGCATTTCTTGGTTTTATATTATGGCTTTGAGACTTCTCCTTCTGTTTCTTTTCTTTTTCTTCTCTCTCTCTCTCTTCTGTTTATTTTCTTCTTCTTCTCTCTCTCTTCTGTTTCTTTTCTTCTTCTTCTCTCTTTCTCTCTCTTCTGTTTATTTTCTTCTCACCCTCTTTCTTCTGTTTATTTTCTTCTTCTTCTTCTCTCTCTCTTCTGATTCTTTTTTTCTTCTTCTCTGTCTCTTCTGATTCTTTTCTTCTCCTTCTCACTAGCTCTTGTGTTTATTTTCTTCTTGTCACTATGTCTTGTCTTTATTTTCTTCTTCTCACTTTCTATTCTGTTTCTTTTCTTCTTCTTCTCACTCTCTCTTCTGTTTATTTTCTCATTCTCACTCATTCTTCGTTTATTCTTATCCTCTACTCTCTCTGTCTGTCTCTTTCTCTGTTTTTTATTTATCTTTCGATTTCTCTTATCATCTCCCTACGCCATTCCCTTCTTTGCTTATCTCCCCTTCCTTCCTCCTCCCTTTCGTCTCTCTCACTCACACCCTCATTCCCTCCCTTTCCCCCCGACTTCCATCCTTCTCGCTTCCTTTATCACACGTTCTCTCTCTCTTCCTCCTTCTCTTCCTCGTTACACATTAAACCTTACATCCGGGAACCAGTGTGTGTTTTGCTATTAATTTTGCTATTAATTTTGCTATTAAATTTGGTTCATTACCCCCCCCCCCCCGCCACCCGAAAAAGGTCTTTATAATATACAATGCAATTTCTGCAATTTCTATAATGGAAGTTGCAATGGTAATAATGATGGTGAGAGTAGCAACAGTGATAAAAATGATAATGATAATATAGTTAATATAATGACGATAATGATAATGCTAATAATAGAAATAATAATGATAATTTTAATGATAAGGAGAATAGAAATAATAATGATAATTTTAATGATAAGGATGATAGTAATAATAACAATGGGAATAATAATGATGATGATAATCATAATAATAATAATGATAATAGTAATTGATAATGGCGATAGTAATAATAATGATAATGATATGAAGAATAAGAATAATTCTTGCCATGCTCTTCTTATAACGGATATTGTTATCCTTCCCCTTTATCTATCTTTTCACTTATCCTCTCTTTCTTCTAATTCTTCAATTTTCTGTTTCTATCATTCTTATTACCTTCCTCTCTTAATTAATCCTTTTAACTTCTACTTTCCCATCATATTATTATTGTTTTCTCTTTTTTTTACCTTCTCTTATGTTCTTATCTTCTCTCACGCTTTAAGCTCTTCTCTGTTATCGTTCTCTCTCATTCTACTTCTCCCTCCTCCCTCATTATGTTCTTATCTTTATGTTCTCTCATGTTTTCATCTTTTCTCTCTCATTCTGTCTTCTCCCTCCCTCATTCTGTTCTTATTCTGTATTCTCTCATGTTTAAATGTCGCCTTTCTCGTTTTTCCTTCTCCCTCCCTCCCTCATTCTGTTCTTCCTCTCTTCCTTGTTATGTTCTTATTCTATATCCTCTCATGTTTTGATATCTTCCTTTTCTTCGTTCTCTCTCATTCTACCCTCTCCCTCCCTCCCTCATTTTGTTCTTATATATTCTCTCATGTTTCTCTTCCTTCTCATCGTTCTCTCTCATTCTCTCTTCTCCCCCCTCCCTCATTATGTTCCTATTCTATATCCTCACATGTTTTTATTTCTTCCATCTCATTCTATCTCCCTCCCCTCCCTCCCTCGTTATGTCCCTATTCTATACCCTCTCACCTTTAATCCCTCCTCTCTCAGCAACCATTCTCTCCTGTTCTTCTCCCTCCCCTCATTCTGTTCTTATACATTCTTCTCCTGTTTCTCTTCCCTTTCACCGTTCTCTCTCATTCTCCTTCTCCCTCCCTCCCTCCCTCATTCTGTTCTTATACATTCTCTCCTTGTTTCTCTTCCCTTCTCACCGTTCTCTCCTCATTCTCCCCTCTCCCTCCTCCCTCCCTCATTCTCTTCTTTATTCCCACATTCTCTCATGTTTCTCTTCCTTCTCATCGTTCTCTCTCATTCTCCCATCTCCCTCCCCTCCCTCCTCATCTCTGTTCTTATACATTCTCTCATGTTTCTCTTCCTTCTCATCGTTCTCTCTCATTCTCCCATCTCCTCCCTCCCTCCCTCATTCTGTTCTTATACATTCTCTCATGGTTTCTCTTCCTTCCTCATCGTTCCTCTCTCATTCTCCCATCTCCTCCTCCCTCCCTCATTCTGTTCTTATACATTCTCTCCTGTTTCTCTTCCCTTCTCACCGTTCTCTCTCATTCTCCCTTCTCCCTCCCTCCCTCCCTCATTCTGTTCTTATACATTCTCTCCTGTTTCTCTTCCCTTTCTCACCGTTCTCTCTCATTTCTCCCATCTCCTCCCTCCCTCCCTCATTCTGTTCTTATACACATTCTCTCATGTTTCTCTTCCCTTCTCATCGTTCTCTCTCATTTCTCCCATCTCCCTCCCTCCCTCCCTCATTCTTGTTCTTATACATTCTCTCATGTTTCTCTTCCTTCTCATCGTTCTCTCTCATTCCTCCCATCTCCCTCCCTCCCTCCCTCATTCTGTTCTTATACATTCTCTCCTGTTTTCTCTTCCCTTCTCATCGTTCTCTCTCATTCTCCCCTCTCCCTCCCTCCCTCATTCTGTTCTTATACATTCTTCCTGTTTCTCTTCCCTTCTCATCGTTCTCTCTCATTCTCCCCTCTCCCTCCCTCCCTCATTCTGTTCTTATACATTCTCTCCTGTTTCTCTTCCCTTCTCATCGTTCTCTCTCATTCTCCCCTCTCCCTCCCTCCCTCCCTCATTCTGTTCTTATACATTCTCTCGTGTTTCTCTTCCCTTCTCATCGTTCTCTCTCATTCTCCCTCTCCCTCCCTCCCTCTCTCATTCTGTTCTTATACATTCTCCTCGTGTTTTCTCTTCCCTTCTCACCGTTTCTCTCTCATTCTCCCTTCTCCCTCCCTCCCTCATTCTGTTCTTATACATTCTCCCATGTTTCTCTTCCTTCTCGTCCTTCTCTCTCATTCTCCCATCTCCCTCCCTCCCTCCCTCATTCTGTTCTTATACATTCTCTCCTGTTTCTCTTCCCTTCTCACCGTTCTCTCTCATTCTCCCTTCTCCCTCCCTCCCTCATTCTGTTCTTATACATTCTCTCCTGTTTCTCTTCCCTTCTCACCGTTCTCTCTCATTCTCCTTCTCCCTCCTTCCCTCATTCCCCTCTGTTCTTATACATTCTCTCCTGTTTCTCTTCCCTTCCTCACCGTTCTCTCTCATTTCTCCCTCTCTCCCTCCCCTCCCTCCCTCATTCTGTTCTTATACATTCTCTCCTGTTTCTCTTTCCCCTTCTCACCGTTCTCTCTCATTCTCCCCTCTCCCTCCCTCCCTCCCTCATTCTGTTCTTATACATTCTCTCATGTTTCCCTCTTCCTTCTCAATGTTCGTTCTCTCTCATTCTCCCATCTCCCTCCCTCCCTCCCTCATTCTGTTCTTATACATTCTCTCCTGTTTCTCTTCCCCTTCTCACCGTTCTCTCTCATTCTCCCTTCCTCCCTCCCTCCTCATTCTGTTCTTATACATTCTCTCCTGTTTCTCTTCCCTTTCTCACCGTTCTCTCTCATTCTCCCTTCTCCTCCCTCCCTCCCTCATTCTGTTCTTATGTACATTCTCTCCTGTTTCTCTTCCCTTCTCTCTGTTCTCTCTGCCATTCTCCCTTCTCCCTCCCTCCCTCCCTCCCTCATTCTGTTCTTATACATTCTCTCCTGTTTCTCTTCCCTTCTCATCGTTTCCTCTTCTCATTCTCCCCTTCTCCCTCCCTCCCTCCCTCATTCTGTTCTTATACATTCTCTCCTGTTTCTCTTCCCTTCTTCACCGTTCTCTCTCATTCTCCCATCTCCCTCCCTCCCTCATTCTGTTCTTATATATTCTCTCCTGTTTTCTCTTCCCTTCTCACCGTTCTCTCTCATTCTCCCTCCCTTCTCCCTCCCTCCCTCCCT
>NC_091554.1:48312726-48313836 GCF_042767895.1 Penaeus vannamei | reverse complement strand
AACTTCGAACAATACAGATTCATTCAGTAAACAATACAGATTCATTCAGTAAACAATACAGATTCATTCAGAAAATATTCGCACGTGCGTAAACAATACAGATTCATTCAGAAAATATTCGCACGTGCGTAAACAATACAGATTCATTCAGAAAATATTCGCACGACCGTAAACAATACAGATTCATTCAGAAAATATTCGCACGTGCGTAAACAATACAGATTCATTCAGAAAATATTCGCACGTGCGGATAATACAGATTCATTCAGAAAATATTCGCACGTGAGTAATCAATACAGATTCATTCAGGAAATATTCGCACATGCGTAAACAATACAGATTCATTCAGAAAATATTCGCACGTGCGTAAACAATACAGATTCATTCAGAAAATATTCGCACGTGCGTAAACAATACAGATTCATTCAGAAAATATTCGCACGTGCGTAAACAATACAGATTCATTCAGAAAATATTCGCACGAGCGTCAACAATACAGATTCATTCAGAAAATATTCGCACGACCGTAAACAATAATGATTCATTCAGTAAACAATACAGATTCATCCAGAAAATATTCGCACGTGCATAAGCAATACAGATTCATTCAGAAAATATTCGCACGAACGTAAACAATACAGATTCATTCAGTAAACAATACAGATTCATTCAGTAAACAATACAGATTCATTCAGTAAACAATACAGATTCATTCTCCGCACGGCTTGAACGCAGTGATTCTAAGGACGAACGTAACTACGCACTGCCAGCCGCCAGTAGAAAGAAGTGGTACCAGAATAGAGATGAAACTCGCGGATGTTGTTGTGGATTCGAGCAAAGCCGCAGAGCCCGATGATGTGGTAACCATGACTCTAAAAGTTTGAGCAACAGACGCCATTTCTGCAGCTGCTATTTCAGGACTGAGTTGGCGAAGGAGTATTTTCCAGCTTATGGGAACATGTCCGAAGTTAAATAATTATAAAAATGTCGATTAAGTTGCATTGAAAGACCTTAGGCCTAAAGTTCTAATGTCGAAGATCATGAAATACTTTGAAGCACTTCTAAGTAATTGTTTGTGCAACAGCATAATAATAATAATAATAATAATAA
>NC_091554.1:48295226-48307726 GCF_042767895.1 Penaeus vannamei | reverse complement strand
GCCACTTCGCTACGAGACAGCGTATCATTCCTTTTTTTCTTCTTCCTTTTTTCGTATACATTGTCATCTCGGCTGTGGAAAGAGATGGATTATTTTTACATCAAAATAGAAGCTGAAGAAACAAAAAAAAATAAAGATCGGGAAAGTGACAAAACCGGCAAGATGTACTGAGCGCACTTTAAGATTTTTTCCTTCTTCTTCTTCTTCTTCTTCTTTTCTGAGTCATTTTCTTTTCCTACACTTCGCTGAATTTCTTCCCAAGTCTTTCATACATTTTCCTTAAATTTCTGTCACCGCGGGTTTTATTTATTCACGTGTTCATGTCTCTATGCAATGGCGAACATTATAATCAAAGGAATGTTGGTTTCTCGAAAGCCTTTGAAAAATGTATCGCATTAGCTAGCCTGAGTACAACCCTCTCACGTACACGCAAACTTGCATTCATAAGCACACACACACACACACACAGATACATATATATGTATATATGTATATGTCCGTGTGTATGTTTTCGTATCTCTGTATGTCTTTTATCTGTCTATTAAGCTGCATATCCATCTATCTACTTTACAGTCTACCTATAGACCCAGCTATCTACCATACATAACACACACTCGCATATATATGTGTGTGTGTGTCTATCTACCATCTATTTGTCTTCTCAACCTGCCTATCTTATCCGCTTATCTATTAATCTACCTAACAGCTTATGTATGATTCTACTTATCTACGTTTTATCGATCTATACATACTTACATACTTAACTACATACACACATTAACACACGCACACACTCACACACACGTCTACATTCACCCCCACCCCCCACACCCATACACACTCACATTCATCCCACACACACACACACACATTCAAACGTATCCCCATACACGCACACGCACACACATAAACTCACTACGTCCACACATACTCACATTTACACCACGCAAACACAACACTCATATTCATCCCCCCCCCTACACACGCGCACACACACAAACTCTCACATTCACCCCCCGCATACGCACACGCACACACCTTACCATTCACCTCGCACACATGTATACCACCATTCGGAATTACCCACCCCACACACACACACACATATACACACAAACACCCCCCTCCACATATACAAACACCCACACATTCAGCCCCTCCCCCCTACACATAAACTCACCCCGTCCCACAGACATACAAACACACATATTCACCCCCACACACGCACACACACTCACACACACACATATATTCACCCCTACCCTCCCCCCCCCACACACACACGGACACACGGACACACACACATTCAGATTCCCCCCCCTCCCACCCACCCTCTCCCCCTCCACATACTTCCACACACACACACACACGGACGCCCACATTCAGATTCCTCCCCCCCCCCTCCCACCTCCCACCCCACCCCCTCCCACCCCCCTCCCCCCCTACCACCACACACGCACCCAGGACCCACCCCCCCTTTTCGTCTCTCTCCCTTCGACCCCGGACATGACTCGGTCCCTTCAACATTCATCTCATTTCCCGCGACAGACAGAGATAAAAATGTCCTTCCCGGCAAGACAAGGGCGAGGCCGCGCTATTAACTCCGCCTTGAGGTCAGATTTGAATACATTTGCATAGCAGGTCATTCCGGAGGTTTTCTTGGGTCATGGGAACCGGGGGGGGGGGGGGGGATAAGAGAGGTAGGGAAGGAGAGGGAGATGGTAAGAGAGGAAGGGAAGGAGGGGGAGGAGGATAAGGAGGGGCAGAGGAGGGGAAGGGAGGGGAAGGAGGGGTAGGGGAGGATAAGGAGGGGGCAGAGAGGAGGATAAGGAGGGCAGAGGAGGAGGGTGGTGGAGGATAAAAGGGGAGGGGGTAGGGAGGAGGGAGGAAGGAGGGGCAGAGGAGGGGGAGGGGAGGAGGAGGAAGTGGGGGAGGATCCAGGGAGGGACAGAGAAGGGGGGAGGGGAAGGGGAGGGAGGGAGAGGATGGGGCAGAGGAAGGGAGGGGAGGGAAGGAGGAAGGTTCAGAGGAAGGGAGGGAGGGTTTTGGGGGAAGGGGATGGTGGAAGGAGTTGAGGGAGGGGAAAGAGGGATCGGGGAGATGGGGGAGGTGGCTGGGGGAAAGGTCAGGGAGTAGAGGGGATGGGGAGGGGGATTCTTAAGAAGGGGTGACTGATAGGCCTGGAGAGGGGGAATGGAAGGGGAAGACTGAGAAATGGGGACATAGGGAATTTTTCGGTCTGGAAGGGGGGGGGGGGGGGGGGTGGGGTAGGGGTAGGAGGTGAGGTTGCCCACGGGGGGGAGGGGTCTATGTAGGGTTTTCCTAAGGGGGGGAAGGGATGTGGTGGGTTGGTAGAGAAAAAGGAGTGAAGTAGGAGAGGGGAAGGAAGTGTGGGTGTGGATAAAAAATAGAGGGTTGGGGAAGAGTAGAAAAGAGAGACAAGAAAAAGAACGGTGGATAAAGGTAGGGTAGGGAAAGAGGGGGGGAAGAGGAAGTGAAAGAGAAGGGGTCAGGGAAAAGAGGAAGATTTAGAGATAGAGTTGGGGAAGAGAGAGTGTCGGAGAAAAAGGAGAAGAGGGGGAGAAAAAGTGATGAGATCAGAGAGAGAAGCGACATAAAATAAAAAAAAGATCGATAAAAGGAATTTGAATAAAGGGTATAAGAGTGATAGATGAGGAGAGGGTGGAGGAAGAAAGGGGGAAGAGGAGGGAGGAAGAAAGGGGGAAAGAGGAGGAGGAAGAGAAGAGAAATTGGGATGGGGAAGAAAGGGGGGTGTGGAGGGAGGAAGAAAGGGGGAAGAGGGAGGGAGGAAGAAAGGGGGGAAGAGGAGGAGGAAAGAAAGGGGGAAGAGGAGGAGGAGGAAGAAAGGGGGAAGAGGAAGGGAGGAAGAAAGGGGGAAGAGGAGGAGGAAGAAAGTGGGAAGAGGAGGAGGAAGAAAGAGGGAAGGAGGAGGAAAAAAGGGGAAAGAGGAGGAGGAAGAAAGGGGGGAAAGAGGAGGAGGAAGAAAAGGGAAAGAGGAGGAGGAAGAAAAGGGGGAAGGTGGAGGAGGAAGAAAGGGGGAAGAGGAGGGAGGAAGAAAGGAGGAAGAGGAGGAGGAAGAGGAAGGGGAAGAGGTGGAGGAAGACGAGAAAGGGGAAGAGGAGGAGGAAGAGAAGCGAAGAGTTGGAGGAGGAAGAGAAGGAGAAGAGGTGGAGGAAGAAAGGGAAGAGGAGGAAGAGAGGGGAAAGAGGAGGAGGAAGAAAGTGGGGAAGAGGAGGAGGAAGGAAAAGTGAGAAGAGGAGGAGGAAGAAGGGGAAGAGGAGGAGGAAGAGAGGGGAAAGGAGGAGGAAGAAGGGAGGAGAAGGAGGAAGGAAAGGGAAAAGAGGAAAAGATTCGAAGGAAGAAGAAAGGGAAGAGAGGAGGAGGAAAGAAAGGGAAGAAGGAGGAGGAGAAGAGGAATTGGGATGGGGAAGGGGGTGAAGGGGGAAGAAAGAGGAGGTTTGAGATATAAAAAAAAAAGGGGTTGATGTTTCTTTAAGTTTTCTTTTGTCTTGAAGTCATTTATTGTTTGCTTGAGAGGAAGGAAAAGAAATAAGAAGATAAAAAGGGAATAGAGACAAAGAGAGAAGGGACTGGGGTTAACGAAAAGGAAAAAAAAAGATTAAAAGATGATAGTGAAGAAGGAAAGATGATAATTAAAAAAAAAAAAACGCGGGAGAAGAGGAGAAGAGGTGAAAGAAGAAGAAAAAGAAATGAGATAAAGGAATAAAAGAAAGAGAAAAAATAGCTAAAGGTAAGAAAAATCACCAGTGACAGTTTATGAAATATAAAAGAATAAGAAAGAAAAAGTTTATGAAACAACCACAAAAAGAGAAAGAAAAAAAAATGAAAAATAGAAAACAAGGTAAACAGCAACAAGACCAGAGAGGTTGCCAGATTTCCTTTTCCTCTCCCATTTTTCTTGCCCCGCGTCGCTGGCTAATGATCTGTCCCGTCTGTCTGTCTGTCTGTCTGCGTGTCCAAGTGAAGGATTCTTTTTCTGAGGATCATTAGGATTGATTGGGAGACAAAAGGACTCGGGTTGGAAATGGGAATTCGATTACTGATTGCTTGGGAAGGTCGGATTTTTTTTTTTTTTTTTTTTTGGGGGGGGGGAGGAAGGGGTGATTTTTTTTTTAGTTTTTTTTTGAGGGGAGTGGGATGACTTTTTTTGAGGGGGGAGGGGTAATTTTTTTTTGAGGGGGGAGGGGGTGATTTCTTTTTTTTTTTGAGAGGGGGAGGGTGATGTTTTTTTTTTTTTTTGAGGGAGGGGGTAATGTTTTTTTAGGGGGAGGGGGTGATGTTTTCTTTTTTGAGGGAGGGTGATTTTTTTTTTTTTTTTTTGAGGGGAGTGGGTGATGTTTTTTTTTTGAGGGGGGAGGGGTAGTGTTGTTTTTAGGGGGAGGGGGTGATGTTTTTTTTTTTTTGAGGGGGAGGGGGTGATTTTTTTTTTTTTTTTTTTTTTTTTGAAGTTAGGGTTATTTTTTTGAGGGGGAGGGTAATTTTTTTTTTGAGGGGGGAGGGGGTGATTTGCTTTTTTTTTGAGGAGAGGGTGATGTTTTTTTTTTGAGGGGGGAGGGGGTAATGTTTTTTTTGGGGGGAGGGGTGATGTTTTTTTTTTTTTGAGGGAGGGTGATTTTTTTTTTTTTTTTTTTTTTTTTTGAGGGGGAGTGGGTGATGTTTTTTTTTTTTTGAGGGGGGAGGGGGTAATGTTTTTTTTTTTTTTTTTTTTTTTTTTTTAGGGGGGGAGGGGGTGATGTTTTTTTTTGAGGGGAGGGTGATTTTTTTTTTTTTGAGGGGGGAGAGGTGATGTCTTTTTTTTTAGGGGGAGTGGGTGATGTTTTTTTTTTTGAGGGGGAGGGGGTAATGTTTTTTTTTTTTTAGGGGGGAGGGGTGATGTTTTTTTTTTTTTGAGGGGGGAGTGGGTGATTTTTTTTGAGGGGGGAGGGGGTAAATTTTTTTTTTGAGGGGGGAGGGGGTGATTTCTTTTTTTTTTTTTTGAGGGGGGGAGGGTGATGTTTTTTTTTTTGAGGGGGGAGGGGGTAATGTTTTTTTTTAGGGGAGAAAGTGATGTTTTTTTTTTTGAGGGGGGAGGGTGATTTTTTTTTTTTTTTTTTGAGGGGGAGTGGGTGATGTTTTTTTTTTTGAGGGGGAGGGTAATGTTTTTTTTTAGGGGGGAGGGGGTGATGTTTTTTTTTTTTTTGAGGGGAGGGTGATTTTTTTTTTTGAGGGGAGGGGTGATGTTTTTTTTTTAGGGGGAAGTGGGTGATGTTTTTTTTTTTTTTTGAGGGGGGAGGGGGTAATGTTTTTTTTTAGGGGGGAGGGGTGATGTTTTTTTTTTTTTGAGGGAGTGGGTGATTTTTTTTGAGGGGAGGGGGTAAATTTTTTTTTTGAGGGGGAGAGAGGGTGATTTCTTTTTTTTTTTTTTTGAGGGGGAGGGGTGATGTTTTTTTTTTTTTGAGGGGGAGGGGGTAATGTTTTTTTTTTTAGGGGAGGGGGTGATGTTTTTTTTTTGAGGGGGAGTGGGTGATTTTTTTTTGAGGGGGGGGAGGGGGTAGAATTTTTTTTTTGAGGGGGGAGGGGGTGATTTCTTTTTTTTTTTTTTTTTTTTTTTGAGGGGAGGGATTTTTTTTTTTGAGGGAGGGGGTGATGTTTTTTTTTTTGAGGGGAGGGTGATAGTTTTTTTTTTTTTGAGGGGGAGGGTGGTTTTTTTTGAGGAGGTGATTTTTTTGAGGGGGGAGTGGGTGATTTTTTTTTTTTTTAGAGGGGAGGGGGTGATGTTTTTTTTTGAGGGAGAGGGTGATGTTTTTTTTTTTTTGAGGGGGGAGGTGGGTGATGTTTTTTTTTTGAGGGGAGGGGTAATATTTTTTTTTAGGGGAAGTGGGTGATGTTTTTTTTTGAGGGGGAGTGGGTGATGTTTTTTTTTTTTTGAGGGGGAGGGGGTAATGTTTTTTTTTTAGGGAGAAGGGGTTATGATGTTTTTTTTTGAGGGGGGAGGGTGATTTTTTTTGAGGGGGGAGGGGTAAATTTTTTTTTGAGGAGAGGGGTGATGTTTTTTTTTTGAGGGGAGGGGGTAATGTTTTTTTTAGGGGAGGGGGTGATGTTTTTTTTTTTGAGGGGAGTGGGTGATTTTTTTTTTTTTTTTTTTTGAGGGGAGAGGGTGATTTTTTTTTTTTTTGAGGGGAGGGTGATTTTTTTTTTTTTTTTTTTTTTTTTTTTTTTTTTTTTTTTTGAGGGGGAGTGGGTGATTTTTTTTTTTTTTTTTAGGGGGGGAGGGGGTGATGTTTTTTTTTGAGAGGAGAGGGTGATGTTTTTTTTTTTTTTTTTTTTTGAGGGGGGAGTGGGTGATGTTTTTTTTTGAGGGGAGAGGGTAATGTTTTTTTTTTTGGAGAGTGGGTGATGTTTTTTTTTTTTGAGGAAGTGGGTGATGTTTTTTTTTTTGAGGGGGAGGGGGTAATGTTTTTTTTTAGGGGGGAGGGGGTGATGTTTTTTTTTTTTGAGGGGGAGGGTGATTTTTTTTGAGGGGGGAGGGGTAAATTTTTTTTTTGAGGGGAGGGGGTGATTTCTTTTTTTTTTTTGAGAGGAGGGTAGATGTTTTTTTTTTTGAGGAGGGTGATTTTTTTTTTTTTTTTGAGGGGGAAGTGGGTGATGTTTTTTTTTGAGGAGGAGGGGTAATGTTTTTTTAGGGGGGGGAGGGGGGTGATGTTTTTTTTTTTGAGGGGGGAGTGGGTGATTTTTTTTGAGGGGGGAGGAGGTAAATTTTTTTTTTTTGAGGGGGAGAGGGGGTGATTTCTTTTTTTTTTTTTTTTTTTTGAGGGGGAGGGAGTGATGTTTTTTTTTTGAGGGGGGAGGGGGTAATGTTTTTTTTTTTAGGGGGAGGGGGTGATGTTTTTTTTTGAGGGAGGAGGGCAGTTTTTTTTTTGAGGGGGAGGGGTGATGTTTTTTTTTTTTTTGAGGAGGGTGAGTTTTTTTTTTTTTTTTTTTTTGAGGGGGAGTGGGTGATGTTTTTTTTTTTTTTTTTTGAGAGGGGGAGGGGGTAATGTTTTTTTTTTTAGGGGAGTGGGTGATGTTTTTTTTTGAGGGGAGGGTGATTTTTTTTTTTTTTTTTTTTTTTTTTTTTGAAGTGGGTGATGTTTTTTTAGAGGGAGGGGGTAATGTTTTTTTTAGAGGGGAGTGGGTGATGTTTTTTTTTTTGAGGGGGAGGGTGATTTTTTTTTTGAGAGGGAGGGGTGATGTTTTTTTTTTGAGGGAGGGTAATGTTTTTTTTTGAGGGAGTGGGTGATGTTTTTTTTTTGAGGGAAGTGTTTTTTTTTGAGGAGGAGAGGGTGATTTTTTTTTTTGAGGGGGGAGGGTGATGTTTTTTTTTGAGGGAGAGGGTGATTTTTTTTTTTTTTTTTTTGTGGGAGTGGGTGATGTTTTTTTTTTGAGGAGAGGGTGATTTTTTTTTTGAGGGGAGGGTGATTTTTTTTTTTGAGGGGGAGTGGGTGATGTTTTTTTTTTTTTTGAGGGAGAGGGGTGATTTTTTTTTTTTTTTTTTTTTGAGTGGGAGGGGTGATTTTTTTTTTTTTTTTTTTTTGAGGGGAGTGAATTTGATGTTTTTTTTGAGGGAGAGGAAAGTGATTTTTTTATTTGTTTGAGGAGGGTGATTTTTTTTTTTTTTTTTTTTTGAGGGGGGGAGTGGGTGATGTTTTTTTTGAGGGAGAGGGTGATTTTTTTTTTTTTTTTTTTTTTTTTTTGAGGGGGGAGTGGGTGATGTTTTTTTTTTGAGAGGAGGGGTAATGTTTTTTTTTAGGGGGGAGTGGGTGATGTTTTTTTTTTTTGAGGAGAGAGGGTGATTTTTTTTTTGAGGGGGGAGGGGTGATTTTTTTTTTTGAGGGGGAGTGGGTGATGTTTTTTTTTGAGGAGAGAGAATTGTTTTTTTTTTTGAGAGAGGGTGGTAATTTTTTTTTTTTTGAGAAGTGGGTGATGTTTTTTTTTTTGGGGAAGGTGATTTTTTTTTTTGAGGGAGAGTGGGTGATGTTTTTTTTTTTGAGGGGGAGGGTGATGTTTTTTCTTTTTTTTAGGGAGGGTGATGTTTTTTTTTTGAGGAGAGAGGTGATGTTTTTTTTGAGGAGAGGGTGATTTTTTTTTTTTTTGTTTTGAGGGGGAGAGGGTGATTTTTTTTTTTTGAGGGAGTGGGTGATGTTTTTTTTTGAGGGAGGGGGTAATGTTTTTTTTTAGGGGGAGTGGGTGATGTTTTTTTTTTTTTTTGAGGGGGGAGGAGTGATGTTTTTTTTTGAGGGAGAGGGTGATTTTTTTTTTTTGAAGGGGAGTGGGTGATGTTTTTTTTGAGGGGGGAGGGTGATGTTTTTTTTTTTTTTTTTTGAGGGAGAGGTGGGTGTGTTTTTGAGGGGGGAGTGGGTGATGTTTTTTTTTTGAGGGAGAGGGTGATTTTTTTTTTTTTTTTTTTGAGAAGTGGGTGATGTTTTTTTTTGAGGGAGAGGGTGATTTTTTGTTTTTTGAGGAGGAGGGTGATTTTTTTTGAGAAGTGGAGTGAGTGTTTTTTTTTTTGAGATTAGGTGATGTTTTTTTTTTTGAGGGAGAAGGTGATTTTTTTTTTTTGAGGGTGGGTGATGTTTTTTTTTTTTGAGGGGGAGAGGGTGATGTTTTTTTTTTTGAGGGAGAGGGTGATTTTTTTTTTTTTTTGAGGGGGAGTGGGTGATGTTTTTTTTTTGAGGAGAGATTGATTTTTTTTTTTTGAGGGGGAGTGGGGTGATGTTTTTTTTTGAGGGGAGAGGTGATGTTTTTTTTTTTTGAGGGAGAGGGTGATTTTTTTTTTTTTTGAGGGGGAGTGGGTGATGTTTTTTTTTGAGGAGAGGGTGATTTTTTTTTTTTTTTTTTGAGGGGAGTGGGTGATGTTTTTTTTTGAGGAGAGAGGTGATTTTTTTTTTTTTTTTTTTTGAGCGGGAGTGGGTGATTTTTTTTTTTTTTTTGAGGGGAGTGGGTGATGTTTTTTTTTGAGGGAGAGGGTGATTTTTTTTTTTGAGAAGTGGGATGTTTTTTTTTGAGGGGGAGAGGGTGATTTTTTTTTTTTTTTTGAGGAAGTGGGTGATGTTTTTTTTTGAGGGGAAGGTGATATTTTTAAAAGGAAAAGGTAATTTTTTTAAGGGGAAAATCGGTAATCGTTTTTTTTTTTTTGAGGAGAAGGTGATTTTTTTTTTTGAGGGGGGAGTGGGTGATGTTTTTTTTTTTTTTTTTTAGAGTGGGAGAGGTGATGTTTTTTTTTTTTTTTTGAGGGAGTGGGTGATGTTTTTGTTTTTTTTTGAGGGAGAGGTGATGATGTTTTTTTGAGGGAGAGGGTGATTTTTTTTTTTTTTTTGAGGGGAAGTGGGTGATGTTTTTTTTTTGAGGGAGAGGGTAGTTTTTTTTTTTGAGGGGGAGGGTGATGTTTTTTTTTTTTGAAAGGAGAGAGTGGGTGATGTTTTTTTTTTTTGAGGGAGAGGGTGATTTTTTTTTTTTTTTTGAGGGGAGTGGGTGATGTTTTTTTTTGAAGTGGGTGATGTTTTTTTTTTTGAGAGATGGGTGATTGTTTTTTTTTGAGGGGGGGAGGGTGATTTGTTTTTTTTTTTTGAGGGGGAGTGGGTGATGTTTTTTTTTTGAGAGAGGGTCATTTTTTTTTTTTTTGAGGGGGAGTGGGTGATGTTTTTTTTTTTTTTGAGGGAGAGGGTGATTTTTTTTTTTTTTTTTTGTGGGAGTGGGTGATGTTTTTTTTGAGGGAGAGGGTGATATTTTTTGAGGAGAGAGGGTGAATTTTTTTTTTTGAGGGGGAGTGGGTGATGTTTTTTTTTTTTTTTTTTGAGGGAGAGGTGATTTTTTTTTGAGGGGAGGTGATTTTTTTTGAGGGGGGAGTGGGTGATGTTTTTTTTTTGAGGGAGAGGGTGATTTTTTTTTTTTTTTTTGAGGGGAGTGGGTGATGTTTTTTTTTTTTGAGGGAGAGGGTGATTTTTTTTTTTGAGGGAGAGGGTGATTTTTTTTTTTTTTTTTTTTTTTTTTTTTTGAAGGGGGTGATGTTTTTTTTTGAGGGGGAGGGTGATGTTTTTTTGAGAGGTGATTTTTTTTTTGAGGGGAGTGGGTGATGTTTTTTTTTTTTTGGGGGAGAGGGTGATTTTTTTTTTTTGAGGGGAGGGGGTGATTTTTTTTTTTTTTTTTGAGGGGGGGAGTGGGTGATGTTTTTTTTTTTGAGGAGAGGGTGATTTTTTTTTTGAGGAGGTGATTTTTTTTTTTTTTTTTTGAGGGGAGTGGGTGATGTTTTTTTTTGAGGGAGAGGGTGATTTTTTTTTGAGGAAGGGTGATTTTTTTTTTTTGAGGGAAGTGGGTGATGTTTTTTTTTGAGGGAGAGGGTGGATTTTTTTTTTTTTGAGGAGGGTGATTTTTTTTTTTTTTTTTTTTTTTTTTGAGTAATTGGGTGATGTTTTTTTTTTGAGGGGAGGGGGTAATGTTTTTTTTTTTAGGGGGGAGGGGGGGTGATGTTTTTTTTGAGGGAGAGGGTGATGTTTTTTTTTTTGAGGGAGAGGGTGATTTTTTTTTTTTTTGAGGAGAGAGTGGGTGATGTTTTTTTTTTTGAGGGAGAAGGTGATTTTTTTTTTTTGAGGGAGAAGGTGAGTTTTTTTTTGAGGGGAGTGGGTGATGTTTTTTTTTGAGGAGAGGGTGATTTTTTTTTTTTTTTGAGGAGGAGGTGATTTTTTTTTTTCTTTTTTCTTTTTTTTTTGAGGGGAGTGGGTGATGTTTTTTTTTTTTGTGAGGAGGGAGTGATTTTTTTTTTTTTTTTTTTTGAGGGGAAGTGGGTGATGTTTTTTTTTTTTTGAGGGGGAGGGGTAATGTTTTTTTTTTTAGGGGGAGTGGGTGATGTTTTTTTTTAGGGGGGAGGGGGTGATGTTTTTTTTTTTTTTTGAGGAGAGGGTGATGTTTTTTTTTTGAGGGAGAAGGGTGATTTTTTTTTTTTTTTTTGAGGGGGAGTGGGTGATGTTTTTTTTTTTTTGAGGGGGAGGGGGTAATGTTTTTTTTTTTAGGGGGGAGTGGGTGATGTTTTTTTTTTTGAGGGGAGGGTGATGTTTTTTTTTTTTTGACGAGGGAGAGGGTGATTTTTTTTTTTTTGAGGGGAGATGAGTGATGTTTTTTTTTTTTTTTTTTTGAGGGGGGAGGGTGATGTTTTTTTTTTGAGGGAGAGGGTGATTTTTTTTTTTTTTGAGGGGGAGTGGGTGATGTTTTTTTTTGAGGGAGAGAGGGGTAGATATTTTTTTTTTTTTTGAGGAGGGTGATTTTTTTTTTTTGAGGGAGGGTGATGTTTTTTTTTGAGGGGAGGGTGATGTTTTTTTTTTTTTGAGGGAGAGGGTGATTTTTTTTTTTTTTTTTTTTTTTGAGGGGGGAGTGGGTGATGTTTTTTTTTGAGGGGGAGAGGTAATGTTTTTTTAGGGGGAGGGGGTGATGTTTTTTTTTTGAGGGGGAGGGTGATGTTTTTTTTTTGAGGAGAGGGTGATTTTTTTTTTTTTTTTTTTTTGAGGAGATGGGTGATGTTTTTTTTTTTTTTGAGGGGAGGGTGATGTTTTTTTTTTTTGAGGGAGAGGGTGATTTTTTTTTTTTTTTTTTTTTGAGGGGGAGTGGGTGATGTTTTTTTTGAGGGAGAGGGTGATTTTTTTTTTTGAGGGGGGAGGGTGATTTTTTTTTTTTTGAGGGGAGTGGGTGATGTTTTTTTTTGAGGGGGGAGGGGAGGTAATGTTTTTTTTAGGGGGAGGGGGGGTGATGTTTTTTTTTGAGGGAGAGGGTGATTTTTTTTTTTTTTTTTTTTTTTTTTTTTTTTGAGGGAGAGGGTGATGTTTTTTTTTTGAGGGGGGAGTGGGTGATTTTTTTTTTTTTTTTTTGAGGGGGGGAGTGGGTGATGTTTTTTTTTTTGAGGGAGAGAGGGTGATGTTTTTTTTTGAGGAGAGGGTGATTTTTTTTTTTTGAGGGGAGTGGGTGATGTTTTTTTTTTTTTTTGAGGGGGAGGGGGTAGTGTTTTTTTTTTTTTTTTTAGGGGGGGAGGGGTGATGTGTTTTTTTTTTTTTTTTGAGGGGAGTGGGTGATTTTTTTTTAGAGGGGGAGGGGTAAATTTTTTTTTTGAGGGGAGGGTGATTTTCTTTTTTTTTGAGGGGGAGGGGTGATGTTTTTTTTTTTGAGGAGGGGGTGATGTTTTTTTTTTTTTTGAGGGGAGGGGTGATGTTTTTTTTTTTGAGGGGGAGGGTGATTTTTTTTTTTTTTTTTTTTTTTTTGAGGGGAGGGGGTGATGTTTTTTTTTTTTTTTTTTTTGGGGGAGGGTGATGTTTTTTTTTGAGGAGGGGGTGATGTTTTTTTTTGAGGGGGGAGGGGGTAATGTGTTTTTTTTTAGGGGGGAGGGGGTGATGTTTTTTTTTTTTGAGGGGAGGAGTGATGTTTTTTTGTTTTTTTTTGAGGGACTCGTTTTCTTTCTT
>NC_091554.1:48280226-48282726 GCF_042767895.1 Penaeus vannamei | reverse complement strand
AACGCTCTATCTTTTTTTTTTTTTTTTTGAGGGGGGGGGGTTGGCTGATTATTTTTTAGCACCTATTCCTTAATTGCTTTTCTCTCATCTTTTTCTATTGTGTTTTTGCTTGTTGGTGTTTCATTATTTTGTTTTTTTTTTCATATTTACATTGTTATTTCCTCTTGCTTCTTTTCTTTTTATCTTTTTCTAGCTCTCTCTTTGTTTATCTGTCTCTCTCTCTTTCAATCTATCTATCTCTCTATATGTGTGTGTGTGTTTGTTTGTGTGTGTATGCATGTGTGTGTATCTGTTTATATGTGTGTGTGTGTGTGTTTTTGTGTGTGTCTGTGTGTGTCTGTGTGTGTTTGTATGTGTATGCATGTGTGTGTATATCTTTACATGTGTTTTTTTTTTTTGTGTGTGTGTGTGTGTGTGTATGCGTGTATGTGTATCTTTCTATATATGTGTGTGTATTTGCGTGTGCGTGTGCGTGTGCATGTGTGTTATCATTACCTACCCTCTTTGATCATCTGATTATCCTCCTTATGTTTATTATTCTCAACTTCCTCACTATCCTCATTAACTTCTTATCCCTCTTTCCTCCTTCCCTTAGCTCTCCTTACCTTCTTCCTCGTCTCCTTCGCCCCTTTTCTCTTCTTCTCCTTCAGTCTTTTCCTCATTATCCTTCTTCTCCACTTCCTCCTTTTCCCCGTCTTTGTACATCTCCACTTATTTATTTATTTATTTTTATCCATTTATTTATTTATTTTGAGGGGGGTGTTCCTCGCCTTCTCTCTAACTCGACTTTATTTATTAATTGACCTATTCCTTTTTTGTTTTTGTTGCTGCTGTTTTTTTTCTCTTTTTTCTTTCTTTCTTTTCTCTCCGTCTCCCCATTCACCTCCATCTCCATTTCCACGTCTACTTCCACCTCCTTCTCAAACTCCACCTCTCTTTCTGCTTTCATGTCTGCTTCGTGACTATTGCCACCTCCACCTCCGTCTGTGTCCTTAGCTCCACCTCCATTACCACCTTCATTTCAAGGTTCATCTCCTCCTCTTTTTCCTCCTCCTCCTTTACCTCCACTTCCCCCTCCACTTCTAGCTCCACCTCCATTTCCAGCTCCAGCTCCTCCACCTCCACCTTCAACCCTGCCTCCTCCTCCACCTGAACCTCATCCACTCCCACCTCTTCCTCCACCTCCACCCACCTTCCTCCACCTCCATCTCCTCCTCTCCTCCACCAACACCTCCACCTCCTCCTCCACCTCCACCTCCTCCTCCACCACCACCTCCACCGCTTCCTCCACCCCCATCCCCACCTCCACACCCCTTCCTCCACCTCCACCTCCTCCTCATCAACCTTCATTTCAACCTCCTCCTCCACCACCACCTCTACCTCCATCTCCACCTCCTCCTCCACCTCCACCTCCCCCTCCACACCCCTTCCTCCACCTCCTCCTCTTCAAACTTCACCTCCACTCATCCTCCACCACCACCTCCACCTCCATCTCCACCTCCTCCTCCTTATCCTCCTCCTCCTCCTCCTCCACCTCCACCTCCACCTCCACCTCCTCCTCCACCACCTCCCCCACCTCCTCCTCCACCACCACCTCCACCACCACCTCCTCCTCTACCCCCACCTCCACCCCCACCTAATTTGGGAAAAACAGCTTCATTTCCCTAATCCCACTTCAATCCTACTTACTATATTTTCTTCTTATTTCCATCTCTTCCTCCTTTTCTCTCCTCCTTCTTCTTCCCCTTCGTTCTCGCTTCCATCTCCTGTTTCCTTTTTATCTCCGGGTGTTCGGTCGCCTTGATGAAACTGATGCTCATTTGATTTCAGTTTTTCATTTTCACTCTGGCTAGGTTTGTTATTTCCTGCCTCTGTATCTGTGCGTCTCTCTCTCTCTCTCTCTCTCTCTCTCTCTCTCTCTCTCTCTCTCTCTCTCTCTCTCTCTCTCTCTCTCTCTCTCTCTCTTTCTCCTCTCTTATAGATGTTTTCATAACTGAAGAGACACAAGTATTTATTTGCATCTGCGAGTGCGTTTGTGCAAACAGACAGATAAACGAATTGACACCTCCTCCTCCTCTTCCTCCTCCACTTCGACTCTACATTCCCCCTCTACCTCCTCCTTTTTCTTAACCCCACCTCCTCCAGCTCTACCTACCTCCCCTCCTTCTCCTGCAGCTCATTCTACTTCACCTTCTCCTTCTCCTCCACTTCCTCCTTCTCCGCTTCCTCCTTTCCCTCCTCCTCCAAATCCACTTCCACCACACATATCCAAATCACCTCCATCTCCTCCTCTACCTCCACCTCTTCCTCCTTCACCTCCTCCTATACATCCACCTCCTCCTCTCCCTCCTCCACCTCCTGCTTTTCCTCCTCCTCGTCCTCTTCCTCCTCCACTTCCTCCTCTACATCCACCTCCTCCTCTTCCTCCTCCACCTCCTCCTCTTCCTCCTCCTTTTCCTCCTTTTCCTCCTCCATCTCCTCCTCTCCCTCTTCCTCCTCT
>NC_091554.1:48262726-48270226 GCF_042767895.1 Penaeus vannamei | reverse complement strand
ACTATTATCATCAGTCAGCATTATCCTTTTTATCATTATTACTATTATCAGTATTATTATTGTCATGCATATTTAACTGTCATTATCATTATTATCATGATTATCATTGCCATTATTATTGTCATTATTTCTATCATCTTTCAGCATTATCATTACCATCATTATTATCAGTTTTATTACAATTACTATCATTATAATTATTGGAATTATCAATATTTCATCATGATCATTATTATTATTCATATTATTATCATTGTTATTTTCATTACTATTCTTATCATTAACATTAGTGTTATAATTTCCTTTATCATTATTAACATTGCCATTATTCCTATTATTTTTCCATTATCATCATCATTAATATCATTTTTTACAATCGTTACCATTACTATTAAAATAATATTCTTTATCTTTTTTATCATGATCACCATCATCTTCATGAATCATTATCATGATTATTATGGAATTAATGATAATTATAATAATGATGATCATCACTGTCATTATCATTACCATTATTTTCATCTTGATCACCATCATCATTATCATTACTCTTATTACTATCATCATTATTTCTATTATAATTATTGTTATTATTATCATTATCATTTTCATTATCATCATTATCGTTATTACTACTGCAATCATTATTTTAATCATCAAGGTTGCAAGACTAACCCCAAGCTCACCTCACACAAAATTTATTGGCATCATTTTTATTTGTAATACCATAACATAGGAAATAAGACCAAGTGAACGATTATACAAAATTAATATAAAAATAATAAAATGAAATAGAATAATCAAAAACAAAAGAATGCCGTACTGGCAAATGCAATAATACAATCTTTACCAAATAAAGGAAAACTGGTGAAGTGAGCTGACATAAAATAACATAAGGTAAGGCTACACTAATAACAAATTGAAAAGGTAGAAGTAAACATAAAAGACCCATTTCTAACATAAATTAAGTACATAAAAAGATAAACAGTTAATAAAGTCAGTACACTTCCAACGTGCAGAATTAACATACTATATCACTTTGAGATGCATTGGAGTAAATACATAAAAGAAACGATGGTATACATAAAAAGTAAGACATAAAATCAACAAAAGTAGGTGTTAAGTCAATTTCCAAAAATGAAACCGCTCACTGCTGCCAGTTCAGTCCCGAGAGGATCACAATTAATATACAACTCACGTTAACCACTCTCCTTATATAGGAACTTAGTGATGGAGCATTAAATACCAAGGAATATGAAACGAAGATGGTAACTTTTGCTAGTTTTGGTTATGATGTTTTTGGGACGCCTCTCCAGAGCGACCCTGTATAAGAGTAGGGTTCTATTCAACAAACAAACTAAATAATACAGAATATGTGTATTATAAGAACAATAATCGGTTACTCGGCACGACACAGAATAATAATCACACACCATAACGTCACTATAAACCATCAAAATAAATAAATAAATAAGCGAAAATTGTCTTACCTTACCAGCCAGGAGTTCGCAGCGCAATGAACCTAGGCTGGTGTATCACAACTGATTCATTCAAACGATTCGACCAGTAGCCAAACCGAACCACGAGCCCTTTATTCGCACAAGCCACTGGACGAGAATATAATAAACGAAAGGAAAAGAAGAAACTTTCCTTTACATCTTTATACATTTGGTATGTGTGCCATAGTATTGAGAATTTATAGGAACGGAAGGTATTTCTAGGTAATATTAATGTATATATAGAGGCCATTTCCGACGTCTGTAATAGTATATCTATGAAAACCGCCACATTGAGGAAAGAAAATAAATGTAACGTTTCGAACACTTTCCAAGTTCTTCAGACAAATAATCAAACGAAATGTTTACAAAAAAAAATAATTTTGACAAGTTCACATTGAGGTAGAAAGACGGAACGAACAAGGCCTGAATCAGGTCTCAGGAGGCTCAAGGTCGAAGAGTCTGCTAACTAACGATGAGGTAAGATCATCTAACCTCAATGGCCAGCACTCAAGTTAAGACTGGGCGTTTTTCTCTCATAAGAATTTGACGATTTATGAATTAAATTGGCGTCTTTCCAGTTCAACTGATGTCCTTCGTCACGCAAGTGAATAAAACAAGCATTAAATTATCTGGCGTATCAAATATCACGTCTCTCTCATTATTCATATTTTTTTTCAAAAGCTCTACCGATTTCGCTTATGTAAAATATCGGGCAATCCTTACAAGGAATCGTGTAAATACCTGTAATTATCAAAAGCACCGCTGGCTGCTTAATGCCTAACCAAAGTAATCCGTAACCTGTTCAGATAAGCGAAAACAATGCCAATGCCAGCTCCTTTAAACATACGAGTGACGGATTTTGCGGAATAATTTGCGGAATCCTGTTGCGTGTTACGAGAATGATCGTGACATTTTAATTTCACAGAAGAATGTGCCAGATTTAAGAAAAAACGAGGGTATCCTAGTGTCGAAAATGATTTTTTAGACATTGAGTTTATGTAAGTGTGTACAAGTATGTACATTTGTTTAGAAACAAACAAACAAAAAAATACAATAATAGAAAAAAAACACGAAGCACATATTTTGATTTTAAAAAATAGCCAAATGAAACCCCCTTCCCCCTCCCCTCACCCTCCACCCGCCCCTTTTAATCTAAGTGTGTAACCATTGGGCGGTAATTTTACTGGAATAGATGGGCGGCAGCATGTTATAAGCTCATAAAAAAAATGGTCTTTGACGTAGCTAACATTTTCGTATTTGGTAAGGTGTTATTTACTTATTTTTATGATCATTTTATTTGTTTTTGTTTTACATATTATTTCATGCCTGACGAAAAACGATTGAAATTGAAAGTTTATGGTTTTAATTTTCTTAGTTCAAGAGGGATATAAAACCCCCTCTCCGTATTATCTTTCTGTCGTTTACATATAATTTTCTATTAGGATTTACATAATTCATAATTCATATCTCTATGAACTAGATTTACCTGTATCCTCGTCCTCCTGAGTAAATAAATGAACACGACCCTATTTCTGCAGCTAGACAGCAGTCGCGTTCTTTAAGAGGAGCTCGTAGGTGATCGGGCAGGACAGTCTGGCCGCGACGTCGAAGTGGCTCTCGGACCCCGCGCGGAAGCCTATGTCCTTGCTGAGGCTGGTGAACGTGTGCAGGACGTACGTGCCGTTGAATCTCTGAGGAAACGGAGAAGTGGTCGTGGTTACGTACGATACTCTCTTTTAATATGTATGTGTACATACCTGTGCACATTTCCATATGTTCAGAGTCTGTACTTACTGACAACACACACACACACACACACACATATAAATATATATATATATATATATATATATATATATATATATATTATATGTATGTGATATATATATATATATATATATATATATATATATATATATATATATATATATATATATATATTATATGTATGTGATATATATATATATATATATATATATATATATATATATATATATATATATATATATATATATATATATATATATTATATGTATGTGATATATATATATATATATATATATATATATATATATATATATATATAATCATACACATATGTATGTGTGTAGTCATTATCATTACTATCAATGTCATTATTACTATTATTATTATTATTACTGTTGTTATCACTATTGTTGTTATGATTATTATAGATATTACTATTGCTATTGTTATCACTATCATTACTATTAAAGAAAGATGGAATAATGCGCTGCCCGCACTTTTTTTCCAATTTGAGCTAATCAGACATTTATAAACCTGATTTTTTTTCGAATTCCAACCAATTAGACACACACACACACACACACACACACACACACACACACACACACACACATATATATATATATATATATATATATATATATATATATATATATATATATATGTGTGTGTGTGTGTGTGTGTGTGTGTGTATACCTACTCCTTTCCACTGGAACCTACAAGCCTAATCCCCACTGCAACCTCACCCAAAGGAAACACTCATTCCTCAACCCCAGCGTCAGACACTTCCTCGCTTCCAGTCCGATCACTTCGGACTCTCATCCTGGCCAAGTCCTTCCTCCTCTCCTTCCTCTCCCGCCAGCCACTCAACCAAGTCCCTCCCAATCCCTGCCAGTCGGCCACTGACTCCGCCGATCTCCCTTCCAATCCTCCGGCCAACAGGTCTTCCGCCCTCTCAATCCCAGCCACTCACCTTGGCGAAGTCCCTGCCCTCCCCCGGGGCGAAGATGTCCTTGGAGTCGTAGAAATGAACGGGCGTGAGGAAGCGTGGGGGAAGCAGCTGGAAGTCGCCGCAGCTCACGGGCGTCGCACTTTCGGCGGGCCTGGTCAGGTCCTCGCCGCAGAGTCGTCGCGCCGTCTTGGTGAACGACAGAGGACCCACAGATCCCCATACGTTGGGCTTATGGTTTCGAAGACAGTTAATGGTTGTGTGTTTTTGTTGTTGCTTAGATTCGCGGGTTATTTTATTTACGTTTTACAATGGCATACTTACTTATAAAGAAATTATGGACTATAGAATAATTACCCTACAGCAAGATAGTTAATTTGTTTATTCTAAAAAGTTAAATAGTATTAGATTGTGCAAAGGCAAAAGCACGATACGTGAATATTTTTATTTGTAATTCTTAAAAAAAAGTACTGAAAAAATGGCCAAGTATTTTGATAGTGAATCAAAAGTGGCCACCAAGTTTTCTATGTCGTCACTGATATGGGGGTGACCTTAAAGAACTGTAATATTGGAATACTGCTGTTCGTACCTGGATTAATTTGCTTTAATCTTTGCAGTCGACAAGTCACATATGTCGGAAACAGGACAGACTGGGCCATAGTTAACAGACTGGGCCATAGTTAACAGACTGGGCCATAGTTAACAGACTGGGCCATAGTTAACAACCTGAGCCATAGTTAACAGACTGGGCCATAGTTAACAGACTGGTCTATAGTTAACAGACTGGGCCATAGTTAACAGACTGGGCCATAGTTAACAACCTGAGCCATAGTTAACAGACAAGGCCATGGTTAACAGACTGGGCCATAGTTAACAGACTGGGCCATAGTTAACAGACAAGACATTAGTTAACAGACTGGGCCATAGTTAACCTGAGCCATAGTTAACAGACTGGGCCATAGTTAACAGACAGGGCCATAGTTAACAGACTGGGCCATAGTTAACAGACAGGGCCATAGTTAACAGACTGGGCCATAGTTAACAGACAGGGCCATAGTTAACAGACTGGGCCATAGTTAACAGACTGGGCCATAGTTAACAGACTGGGCCATAGTTAACAGACTGGGCCATAGTTAACAGACAAGACATCAGTTAACAGACAGGGCCATAGTTAACAGACAGAGCCATAGTTAACAGACAGGGCCATAGTTAACAGACAGGGCCATAGTTAACAGACTGGGCCATAGTTAACAGACAGGGCCACAGTTAACAGACTGGGCCATAGTTAACAGACAGGGCCATAGGTAACAGACTGGGCCATAGGTAATAGACAGGGCCATAGTTAACAGACTGGGCCATAGTTAACAGACTGGGCCATAGTTAACAGACTGGGCCATAGTTAACAGACTGGGCCATAGTTAACAGACAAGACATTAGTTAACAGACAAGGCCATAGTTAACAGACTGGGCCATAGTTAACAGACTGGGCCATTGTTAACAGACAAGACATTAGTTAACAGACAGGGCCATAGTTAACAGACTGGGCCATAGTTAACAGACTGGGCCATAGGTACCAAACTGGGTCATAGTTAACAGACTGGGCCATAGTCAACAGACTGGGCCATAGTTAACAGACGGAGCCATAGTTAACAGACAGGGCCATAGGTAACAGACTGGGCCATAGTTAACAGACAGGGCCATAGTTAACAGACTGGGCCATAGTCAACAGACTGGGCCATTGTTAACAGACTTGGCCATAGTTAACAGACTGGGCCATAGTTAACAGACTGGGCCATAGTTAACAGACTGGGCCATAGCTAACACAGGGCGACCAACGGCCATACCTATGTCAAGGGGGCGTGATGAAATGGCCAAATTCGGGGAATAAAAGAACGTGAAAACGAAAGGATTGGGAGGAGCCTACGTCCTGTAGTGGAATGTTACAGGTGATGAGAATGAGGATGATTATTAACGATTATGATGATGTAATGATAATGATGGTGGTGGTGGAGATGATGAGGATGACGATGATAATGATAGTGATAGTGATGAAGTTAATAATGATTATCATTATGATGATAATGTTTATGATGAAGGAACCCTAGTCCCGGCCCTCCTTACCAGAAAGTTCTCCTTCTGGACCTCCATCAGCGTCTCCAGGAACCGATGATGTCTTCTGAAGTGGAAGCAGCCGTTGCTGACTTTACCGATGAACTGCTGGGCGTAGCTGGCCACGTTCCTGAGGGCGCTGGTGTCCTTCAGGCAGACCGTGTCCGAGTCGCAGTAGAAGCCCCCGAGGCGCCACACCAGCGCCGCCCGCAGGAGGTCGCTCAGCACCACGGCGGGGTGTTCTGCGGGGGAAGAGGACCTTGGGTATGTGCCCTGAGGCGGTCGAAGGAAAGTGAGAGCGGGCGTCTACTTCATGGACGTCGGGTTTTGGCTAGTAAGGCGTGGATGTGTTCTGGATTTCGTTATGGAATTTAGACTGTGTATTTGTTGTTTCATGCTTCGCTAGTGAGTCTGAAATGTGGGTTCGAATATATTACGCCATGCTTATTCTTTGGGCGTCGGGGTTTGTCTAGTAAAATGTGGATTTGTTCTTCTATTTGAGTGTTCATGTGGCTATGGATTTACAGTTCCTACTGTTTATCTAGAGCTTCGCATCATATGGCCTTGGTTTATTTACACCACGCTTATTTCATTTACTTTATTCATTTCAGTTATTGAGTTCATTTTCTATCTCGATTATTCATTTCAGTGTCCTTATTGGTGTTAAACAATAATTGATTTTCATTCTTAACCTATCTGATGAGTCTTCAAAATTGATGTCCCTTTGAAACCCATACATAGAAAACGATTTCAGGCACATTTTTCTTGGTCATTCTAATTAAATGATGAAGCCCTGAATGTTATATATATATATATATTCCATTAATTTATCTCTCTCTGTTTTTATAGGTTTAATAAAAGTCCATAAGAAAGTCTAGAAATTGTCACGTTTTCAACCAGGTCTGAAGGGGTCATTTAGGGCAATTCGAGTGTTTAATTGGCTGTGATTTATAATGTCTACGGTTTATCTAGAAATCTGTATTGCGTGGATTTAACTTATTACATTATGCTTATAATGTATTTCATTTTCTTATCAATTTCAATTAATTTCTTCATTTTGATTATTCACTTCAGTGTTTCTACTTGAATCTAACAATGTATCGGTTATCATTCTAGATTTCAGTATCTATTTACTCTTCACAACTGATGTGTATTGATAGATAGATTAAGAGA
>NC_091554.1:48242726-48247726 GCF_042767895.1 Penaeus vannamei | reverse complement strand
CAGCCAAATGAAACCCGCCCATTTAATATAATAGCATGTAACTATTGGGCGGTAATTTTACTGGAATAAATGGGCGGCAGCATGTTACAAGCTCATTAAAATATGGTCTTTGACGTAGCTAGCAATCTTGCATTTGGTAAGGTGTTATTTGAACCGTATCCATGACAAATGTAGAAACCGGTCAAATTGAAATCGAAACGCAATCGAAACCGGTCAAATATATCTCTTGTATTGTGAAGATATCCAGTTTCATTCATACCTTTTCTACAAGGTGTTATTAATTTATTTTTCATTATTATGTTGTTTGTTTTTTGACACATTATTTCATGCCTGACGAAAAGTAATTGAAATTGAAAATTGATGGAAATTTTATATATTTTTTTTAGTTCAAGAGGGATATAAAAAACCCTCTCCGCATTATCTTTCTGTCGTCTACATATAATTTTCTATTAGGATTTACATAATTCATAAATTAGCCGATTTATCTCTATAAACTAGATTTACCTGTATGCTTGTCCTCCTGAGTAAATAAACGAAAACGACCCTAATTCTGCAGCTAGACATCAGTCGCGTTCTTTAAGAGGAGCTCGTAGGTGATCGGGCAGGACAGTCTGGCCGCGGCGTCGAAGTGGCTCTCGGACCCCGCGCGGAAGCCGATGTCCTTGGTTAGGCTCGTGTACGTGTGCAGGACGTACGTGCCGTTGAATCTCTGAGGAAACGAAGTAGTCGTGTTTACGTACTTATACTTTCTTGTAATGTGTGTGTGTGCATACATGTGCACATTTCCTTATGTGCAGATTCTATATTTACTGACAACACACATTCATACATATGTATGTGTGTAGTCATTACCATTACTACTATCAGTGTCATTATTGCTATCATTATTATTGTTATTGTTATTTTTGATATTACTATTGCTATTGTTATCATTATCATTACTATTATTATTATCATCTTTAGTACCATCATATTTACAATTATCATTATCATTATAGTTGTAAGAATTGTAAGCTGTTGTAAGAATTGTAAGTGGTAATAGTTACACTGATAAGTTTAATCATGGTCCCAGATAATCAGAAAAAATCCGTTTTTTTCCATCTTCCATGATTTCTGTCTGCGAATTCCTGGATTTATCCTCGATCAAGGATATTTATCCTTGGATTTATAATGAGCCTGACATTATTCCGACCTCATTCCCAATCCCAGGCCAGTTGAGCCCTTTAACAACCCGTTTTTTTCTTTCTTTCTTTTTTTAGCTATCAGATATTTACCAACCCGAACTCTTTCGAATCCCAACGAATCGGATACACAGACACACACACACACACACACACACACACACACACACACACACACACACACATATATATATATATATATATATATATATATATATATATATATATATATATATATATATATATATATATATGTATATATATATATATATATATATATATATATATATATATATATATATATATATATATACCTACACCTTCCTAAGCCTTTCCCATCGGAAGTGTCCCAGCGTCAGACACTTCCTCGCTTCCAGTCCGATCCCTTCGGATTCTCATCCTGGCCAAGTCCTTCCTCCTCTCCTTCCTCTCCCGCCAGCCACTCAACCAAGTCCCTCCCAATCCCAGCCAGTCGGCCACAGACTCCGGCGATATCCCTTCCAATCCTCCGGCCAACAGGACCCTCCCGCCCTCCCAATCCCAGCCACTCACCTTAGCGAAGTCCCTGCCCTCCCCCGGGGCGAAGATGTCCCCGACGTCGTAGAAGAGAACGGGCGTGAGGAAGCGTGGGGGAAGCAGCTGGAAGTCGCCGCAGCTCACGGGCGTCGTGCTCCCGGCGGGCCTGGTCAGGTCCTCGCCGCAGAGTCGTCGCGCCGTCTTGGTGAACGACAAGGGCCCGACCGAATCCCATGTGTTCGGCTGTCGGGTTGAAGAGGAGTCGGGTGAGGGTTGGGTGGCGGGGAGGGGGAGGGGGAGGGGAGGAGGAAAATGGGGCAAAGGGGAGAAAGGAAGGGTAGGAGGAGAAGGAAAACGGGTAGAGATACTAGCGTGTGTATGTACCTATATGCTATGTATGTATACATATGTTTACGCACGTACATAAAACTCTCCTCCCTGACGAGGCCTCAAACGCACCCAACCCCATTCCAGGTAACACCCAAAGCGACCAAGTTGGTCTCGATTCCCTTCCACCGCGTATTCCCGCAGATTGAATGCGTTCGACCCCTTGTCAGGGATTCCTATTCCCATTCCCACCTTGAAATTCTCCCTCTGGACCTCCATCAGTGTCTCCAGGAACCGGTGATGGTCTCGGAAGTGGAAACAAAAGCTGCCGATTTTACCGATGTCCTGCTGGGCGTAGCTGGCCACGTTCCTGAGGGCGCTGGTGTCCTTCAGGCAGACCGTGTCCGAGTCGCAGTAGAAGCCCCCGAGGCGCCACACCAGCGCCGCCCGCAGGAGGTCGCTCAGCACCACGGCGGGGTGTTCTGCGGGGGAAGGGGACCTTGGGTATGTGCCCTGAGGCGGTCGAAGGAAAGTGAGAGCGGGCGTCTACTTCATGGACGTCGGGTTTTGTCGAGTAAGACGTGGATGTGTTCTGGATTTCGTTATTGAATTTAGACTGTGTATTTGTTGTTTCATGCTTCGCTAGTGAGTTTAAAATATGTGTTCGGATATATTACGTCACGCTTATTCTTTGGGCGTCGGGGTTTGTCTAGTAAAATATGGAATTGTTCTTCCATATTACCTCGCGTTTTGCTTATTGGCGAGAGAAGGCAATTTGAGTGTTCATAAGGCTATGGATTTACAATTCCTACAGTTTATCTAGAGCTTCGCATCATATGGCCTTGTTTTATTTACATCAGGCTTATTATTTTTTTTTAATTTCAGTGTCCTTATTAGTGTTAAACAATTATTGGTTTTTATTCTTAACCTTAGTATTTATTGTGTTCAAAATTGATGTCCCTTTCAAACTCATATATAGCAAACTACTCTTTGGTCATTCAAATTAAAGGATGAAGCCCTGAATGTTCTATATATACATTCTATTCATTTACTATTTATATAGGGTTATTAGAAGTCCATGAAAAGTCTAGAAATTGTCACATGACCTTTGACCCGCTCCTGAACTCTACACCCCACTCTACCTCGAGTCGCGGCCTCGACCGGACGCTCCCCCTCTAGGGATCTCCTGTAGGACGCGGCCTCCTCTTGAAGTCACACTCACCCCTGCCAGCTACCCCCTGCCCGGGACTTCCCTCGACCAGCACGACGATGCTCCCTTCGCCCACGCTACCAGCCTCCGCAGCCATGTCCATTAGGAAGGAAAAGAACCAGCCCGCGTGTCCCCTTCCCCCCCCCCCCCCCCTCACCCGAGTGGAAGAACCAGGAGGCCGAGGCGAAGACGCCCTCGAGCGCCGTGCCCTTGAACAGCTCGGCGACGTCCACGGAGGCGAAGCGGAGGTTGCCGTACGCCTGCAGGAGGAGCGAGGCCGCGCCGTCCGCGTCGTCCAGCTGCGGCGCCGTCAGGAGGTACCACACGCGGGAGGCGGGGTTCTGGCGGGCCCAGCTGGGGGGGGGGGGGTAATGAGTACATTGCCTATTGCTAAGTATGCTTTATATATACTGGTGTATAATATAATGATGTTTACCTGCATGTACATGCATATGTATGTCTGTACGTTTCAATACTTACATATTTATTTGTATGTATATTCGCATGTATATACGTTAGTATGTAAGTATTTATGATAGTAATAATAATGATAATGATAATGATGATGATAATAATGTTGATAATGAATGATAATAATAATAATTACTAGAAGCACTCCGCCAAGGCAATAGGATCCCTGATGCAATAAAAAAAAAAAAAAATCACTTAAGAATTGGAGACGTCCGTAAACATTGCCTCCTTGGCAGAGGTAATAAAGAACATGATAATAACAATAACGACCTGGTATCTGGATCTGGATCAGGTTCACCAACAAAATACAGTTGCATCTAAATCAGGCTAAGACACCTCGCTGGTAAGACAAGAAAAAGAAGAAACAGCATAAAAATCTGTTCATATTCTATCCTGCTAAGCAACTAACCAAGGAACAAACTGACTAACCAGTGCTACCAAATGCATAACCTCCTAGACGGAATTGATAATAATGATAATAAAATGATAAAAACAATAGTAATAACACTAATAACAACGACAATGATAACAACAGCAATACCTCTCGACGGCGCACCAGGCGCGGGGCGTCGGCCGCGCCCTGCAGCCCGACTCCGTCAGGAACACGTTGGCCTCGCTCGCCTCGGCCGCCGCCTCCCTGAGGGACCCGCCTTTGCTCTTTGATTTTGTTGATTATTCTATTTCCTGTGTTCATGTCTCATTTATCTAGTCATATTTATCATTATTTATTTCACATTCCTTATTAGAGTCTCGCTTTTGGCAAAGACGCAGGACATTTTGTTTCATTTTGATGTCATCTTTACATCAATGATTAGTCCCTTTATGCATCAGAATGTATGCACTACGTACATGCACATGCATACTGTGCATGTGGATGCTGGAACTGTGTCTTCATCTCCATGCATACTAATTTACCCTAGTATACACTTAGACAGTACACATACACACACACACACACACACACACACACACACACACACACACACACACACACACACACACACACATATATATATATATATATATATATATATATATATATATATATATATATATATATATATATATATATATATATATATTTGTGTGTGTGTGTGTGCGCGCGTGTGTATGTATGTGCCTGTGCCTGTGCGTGTGCGTGTACTTGTGCTTGTGCCCGTGTGTGTATTATTACCTGAACAACACCTGCAGAGGGAGTGTCTTCTTGGCCTTTTCCAGCCTCCGCGCCTCGCACAGGAGCGTCTGCCACCACCGCCCGGCCTCGGCCTCAGACAGCGAGCCTAGGAACGACAACA
>NC_091554.1:48212726-48217726 GCF_042767895.1 Penaeus vannamei | reverse complement strand
AACACAAGCACAAACACAATAACGTGTACACAAAAATGAAAATGAAACTAGCCACACTGAGAATTGAAAATAAGGCAGTATGAGCAAGCCCTGATTTCCTCCACGAGGCGGAAAAACCAGGTCAAGTTTCTGCAGGACTGCTGACAGGAGCAGGTAAGTTCCCCTTCTTTTGGCCAGTTCTAGATTAGGCATTCCTTTTTCCGATTGTGACCGTCACCGTTTATATGACAGCATTCGTTGCGCTAAATTAGATGTCGATGATGCGTTTTTTAAAGTTCGTAAGTCTCTTAGATTGCTTAGAGAGGTCACTCCCGCTCAATTTGTTGTCGATCTTTTAGCCATTGCAGCGCGTAGATCTTCCCTTGAAAGCGAACGTCATCGGGGATCCCTCCGCAATAAACTGAATAATCTTTGCTCGCGTAGCGCTTGGTGTAAATTTTCGCTCACGGAATTTGTCGTCATATTCCCTATAACGATATGAAACCGAACTCTTTAGGTTTTGGTTTATCGTTTGCTACCAAACCTAGCGTGAATCATTGTCTTGATTATAATTAAGGTCTTGATAGTTTAATTGCTAAATAAAATAAATCGTCGATTAAAGATCTCAGTTATCTTAAAGGTGTCATGTTGAATCCGATTCTCGATTTATTTGACGAATTTAAAGGCTTATCCCGACGTTACCTTTTGGTCACCAGATTTCTTAAACGCAATCCGGACATTTTGATTACCAAAGTTGACAAAGGTAAGACCCTTGTCATCATTGATAGATCTGATTATATACACAAAGCTCATTCCCTTTTGAACGTATCAAACACTGCGTTCAATTCCTTACCCCACGGAAATTGAATCTAAAAACCCTCAAACGTATTGCTGCTAAATCCCCTGACCAATTTTTGTATTGCTTTAGAACGGTTAATCCATCAATTCCGTAACTTATGTCCTTCCTAAAACTCACAAACAGGGCGTTCCGCTAAGGCCTATTATTTCGTCTTGTAACTCGGTCACACGCCCATTAGATTCTTGGCTAGCGAGTGTTTTGTCTCCTTTTCTGATAGTCATATTAAACATTCGATTTCAAGGATAAAGTTAGAAATTTGCCGACGCACTGTAAGAAACTTGTTAGTTTTGATGTTGATTCCTTATTTAGTCCCGCTTGATGATGTGCTAGATTTTCTTGAAAGGAAACTTTCTTCGTTTCATCAGAGGATCCCTATTCCGGCCAATTGCTTTATCGATCTCATCCGTTTATGTGTCACAAATAATGTCTTTACTTTCTTTAGACGGCGAATTCTATAGACGAATACATGGTATCGCGATGGGAAGTAGCCTCAGCCCGGTTCTCGCTAATTTAAATATGGAAATGTTTGAATCTCAACTACTTCCGTCAATCCTCCCGCCTGACATGTTTTGGTTTCGCTATGTTGATGACATTTTTTCTATGTGGCAAATGAACCGTTCAGATTTCGAAGATTTTCTCAATAAACTAAATAACCTCGCTCGTACTATTAACTTCAAAGTAGAATGGGAAGACTAAGGTAAATTACCTTTTCTCGACGTTCTTTTGTCCAATGTAAATGGCTCGTTTAAATTTTCAATTTATCATAAACCCACCTACACAGCTAATTATCTTCCTTTTTTTTCTCGAATTATCCGCTTTATATTAAGAAATCAGTTGTCTCGTCAATGTTCCTGAGGTCACAGGATTTGCGATAACGAATTCATCGATCGTGAGTTTGACATTTTCAAAATCAGGATATCCCCATTTTTTCTTAAATTAGGCACATTCATCAGCGAAATGGGAATTTTATCATTCCTGTAACATGCAACAGGACAGTGCCAAAAATCTCTTAATTATTCCTTACAACCAGTCCCTCGATGAAAAACGCCGCATGTTTAAAGGAGCTGGCATTGACATCATTTTTATTTACCCGAACATGTTGCGCAATACTTTGATTAGTCATAATATAACTAGCGGTGCTCTTGATACCTCTCCAGGTATTTACACAATTCCTTGCAAGGCTTGCCCGAAATTTTACATAGGCGAAACCGGCAGACCTTTTGAAAAAAAAATAATAATAACATAGACGCGATGTCAGATACGCCACAGTATCTAATGCTTGTTTCATTCATTTAAGTGGCGAAGGACATCAGTTAAATTGGAAAGACGCCAAATTAATTCATAGATCGTCAAATTCGTACAAGAGAAAAATAATTGAAGCGCTTCTAATTAGAAAATTGCCTAATTTTAACTTGAGTGCTGGCCAAAGGGGGTTAGATAATCTTACCTCATAACTTGTTAGCAAAGCCTTCCCCAGACTCTTCGACCTTGATCCTCCCCCTGAGACCTGATTCAGATCTTGTTCATTCTGTATCTCTATCACTATATAAACTGGCCTAATTCTCTCCTGGTATCCATTTCGTTTTTTGTCTGAAGAGGAACTCGTGAAGAGTTCGAAACGTCAAGCTCATTTTCAGTTCTCATTGTGGCTAGTTTCATTTTCATATATATATATATATATATATATATATATATATATATATATATATATATATATATATATATATAGGGAGAGAGAGAGAGAGAGAACCCCCGTCGGCGTCCTCCACCCAGGGCTGTCTCGAACAGAGACAACTTCGTGGGCATGATCATCCTGAGAGAAGCAAGCCAGGTGGCCGTAAAGCTTGAGTTGGCGATCAAGGATTGTGCAGGTAACAGGTCCTGTGCCAGTCTCACGGTGCAACTGTTGGTTTGACACATGATCCCGCCAACAGTACCCCTTGATCCGGCGCAAGGACTTATTACAAATGCCATCAAGACGAGACTCCAAGGCGCAGGATAATGTCCAGGTTTCACTACTGTATAGCAAAACTGGTATTATCAGGGCCCTAAAAATCTGTAGCTTGGTCATTCTGCACAGGTAACAGCATCTCCAAATACTCTTGTCGAGAGAGTTCATGACCCCTGCTGCCAGGCCAATCCGTCTGCTGACTTCTTGGTCTGACAGCCCATAGTTATGAACTAAACTACCAAGGTATATAAAGCTCTCTGTGACTTTAATGTCCTCGCCGCAAGCACGTACCATCCGAGCAGGTTCTCCTAGCAAATACCCTAAGTCCTGAATCTTGGTCTTGGTCCAGGAGACCTCTAGACCCAAGGGCTTCGTTTAGTTACTAAATGCATCAAGAGCCACCACTAAGGATTCCAAATACTATACATGCATACACACACACACACACACACACACACACACACACACACACATATATATATATATATATATATATATATATATATATATATATATATATATATATATATATATATATATTTATACATATTTACATATACATTTATATATACATTCATATGAATATATATATATATATATATATATATATATATATATATATATATATACATATTTACATATACATTTATATATACATTCATATGAATATATATATATATATATATATATATATATATATATATATATATATATTTATATATGTGTGTGTGTGTGTGTGTGTGTGTGTGTGTGTGTGTGTGTGTGTGTGTGTGTGTGTGTGTAAATATATATATACATTTATATATGTGTATGTGTGTGTATATAAATATATATATACATATGCAGACCCACATCGTTGGGTATGGTACAGCGATGCGGGTAATGCAGCCAAGCAGATCAACCACATTCTCGTTAGCACTCGTTGGAGGATAATCCAGAACTGCAGGGTGTATAGGAGTGCCGAGTTCTGTGGTATTGACCATAGATTGGTTGTGGCTACTCTCTGGGTTTACTTCAAAACTCCTCAGTGGCCCAATGACCACCCTAGAGTGTTTCATTTAGACAGGCTGAAGGAGAGGGAGTGTGCTCAGGGGTTTGTTGAGACAATCTCTGATCGCTTCACAGTGCTCGACAATCTGACGGCCCTTGTACTTCTGTGGGACACCAAGCGCGAAACGCTTGATGCAGCCCAAGAATCAATTGAAGAACGCCTGAGAGCAAGACAGAATTTAATCTCTCAGGAGACACTGGAAGCCACAGATGCTTGTTGTGCGGCTCGTCTGGCAGGGGAATTTGCACCCTTCTCAGGTGCGCAGAACTCGGTATCTGTTAAGAAGGGACAAGGAACAGTTTATTAGGAGTCTTGCTAAGGAGGTCGAAGGCCATTTCTTAGTAAATGACCTTCGTCCTGCACAGCAAGCCCTGAGAAAATTGAATTCCAAGCCCTCTTCACAGGTGACTGCAGTTCACTTAGTAGGTGGCCAGATCGTCTCAGATCCTGTTGTGGTTCGGGAACGTTGGGCTGAGTATTTTGAGTTGTATCAGGCTGACCCTCCAACAGTTAACTTGGATGCGGGTAGTGCCGTGATTCCGCTGCCGGACCCACCCATTAGCGAGAACCTACCTTCCTTAACTGAAGTTGGGGGAGTGATCTCCAAGCTGAAGAGTGGTAAAGCAGCAGGTATTTGCAGGATCCCAGCTGAACTGTTAAAGGGCGCTTGGATTGCATGCTGTCGTGGCTGCCATCTGGCGGTCCGGTACCCTTCCCCGACCTGTTGAGGGTTGTGGTCATTCCTCTCTGGAAGAAGAAGGGGGACTGATGGGACTGCAGCAATCACCGCGGCCTCACACTGCTCAGTGAACCAGGCAAGTTTCTTGCCCACATCCTTCTGAGACGTATAAGAGACCATCTACTGAGGCTTCAGAGGCCGGAGCAATCTGGATTCATTCCTGGTAAGTCCACAATAGACCTTGTGCTTCAAGTCATTGTAGAGCGCAGTCGTGTGTTCGGAAGTGGGCTGCTTGCAGCCTACATCGACCTCAAGAAGGTGTTTGATACGGTGCATCGGGAATCACTCTGGGAGATCCTGAGACAGAGGAATTCCAACAAGTATTATGGGACTAATAGCAAGTCTGTATACTGGTATTGACAGTGCTGTAAAGTGTGATGGGGGCCTGTCGAGCTTCTTTCCTGTCAGTTCAGGAGTTAGG
>NC_091554.1:48200226-48205226 GCF_042767895.1 Penaeus vannamei | reverse complement strand
CGAGACGGCCGAGGCGAGTGAGGCGAGGCGGCCGAGGCGAGCGAGGCGAGGCGGCCGAGGCGAGTGAGGCAAGCGAGGCGAGTGAGGCAAGCGAGGCGGCCGAGGCGAGCGAGGCGAGCGAGACGGCCGAGGCGAGTGAGGCGAGCGAGACGGCCGAGGCGAGCGAGGCGAGCGAGACGGCCGAGGCGAGTGAGGCGAGACGGCCGAGGCGAGTGAGGCGAGGCGAGAGAGGCGAGCGAGGCGAGAGAGGCGAGCGAGGCGAGAGAGGCGAGCGAGACGGCCGAGGCGAGTGAGGCGAGGCGAGCGAGGCGAGAGAGGCGAGCGAGACGGCCGAGGCGAGCGAGACGGCCGAGGCGAGTGAGGCGAGCAAGGCGGCCGAGGCGAGCGAGGCGAGCGAGGCAGGCGAGGCGAGTGAGGCAAGCGAGGCGAGTGAGACGAGCAAGGCGGCCGAGGCGAGCGAGGCGAGTGAGGCAAGCGAGGCGAGCGAGGCGGCCGAGACGAGCGAGGCGAGACGGCCGAGGCGAGCGAGGCGGCCGAGGCGAGCGAGGGGAGCGAGGCGAGCGAGGGGAGCGAGGGGAGCGAGGGGAGCGAGGCGAGCGAGGGGAGCGAGGCGAGCGAGGGGAGCGAGGCGAGCGAGGGGAGCGAGGGGAGCGAGGCGAGCGAGGGGAGCGAGGGGAGCGAGGCGAGCGAGGGGAGCGAGGCCAACGTATTCCTGACGGAGACGGGCTGCAGGGCGCGTCTCCGCCTGGTGCGCCGTCGAGATGTGGGCGCCCGGGGCCTTCCCGCGGGTGGGGGGGGGGGGGACTCCAATTACCGGTTTCTTTCTACCTGTGTGCGTGCGTGTTTGTGTGTGTGTGTGTGTTTATGTTTATGTGTGCGTGTTTGTGTGTGTGTTTATGCTTACGTGTGCGTGTTTGTGTGTGTTTATGCTTACGTGTGCGTGCGTGTGTGTGTGTGTGGTTATGCTTATGTGTGCGTGTGCGTGTGTCTTTGTGATTGTGTGTGTTTGTGAGTCAGTGTGTGTATTTGTGTGCTTGTATGTGTTTGTGTGTGTGTATGTGTATGTATTTGTGTGCATGTGTGTGTTTGTGTATGTGTGTATTTGTGTGCGTGTGAGTGTATTTGTGTTTGTGTGTGCATGCGTGCGCGTTTGTGTGTGTGTATGTATTTGTGTGCGTGTGTGTATTTGTGTGCGTGTGTGTATTTGTGTTTGTGTGTGCATGTGTGTGCGTTTGTGTGTATGTGTGTGTGTTTGTGTGTGCGTATGTGTGCATGTATGTGTGTGTTTGTGTGTGTGTGTAAGTTTGTGTACGTGTATCTGTGTGTGCGTGTGTACATTTGTATTTATGTGTGTGTGTTTGTGTGTGTGTGTATGTGTGTGTGTTTGTGTGTGTGTATGTGTGTGCTTGGGCGGGTGTGTGTATTTGCGTTTGTGTGTATGTGTGCGTGTGTGTCTTTGTGTGCGCGTTTGTGTGTGTATGTGTGTGTTTGTGTGCGTGTGTTTGTGTTTGCGTATGTGTGCATGTATGTGTTTGGGTGTGTGTATGTGTGTTTGTATGTGTGTGTGTGTATGTTTGTGTATTTGTGTGCATGAGTGTGTTTGTGCGTGTATGTGTGTGTGTTTGTGTGCGTGTGTTTGTGTGTGCGTGTGTATGTTTGTGTGTGTTTATTTGTAAGTATGTGTTTGTGTATATGTGTGTTTGTGTGTATGTTTGCGTGTGTGTGTGTGTGTGTATGTGTACGTATTTGTGTGTGTATGTGTAGGCGTGTTTGTGTGCGTGTTTGTGTGTGTCTGTGTGTTTGTGTATGTGTGTGTGCGTGTATGTGTGTGTGTGTGTGTATGCATGTGTGTGTGTATGTATGTGTGCGTGTGTATGTGTGTGTGTATTTGTGTGCGTGTGTGTATTTGTGTGCGTGTGTGTGTGCGTGTGTGTTTGTGTGTGTTTGTATGTGCGTACGTGTGTGTGTGTATGTATGTGTGCGTGTGCGTGTGTATGTGTGTATTTGTGTGCATGTGTGTGTATGTGTATATGTGTTTGTGTGTGTGTTTGTGTGTGCGTATGTGTGTGTTTATGTACGTATGTGTGTGAGTGTCTGTTTGTGTGTGTGTGTTTGTGTACGTATGTGTGCGAGTGTGTGTTTGTGTGTGTATTTGTGTAACTTTGTATGTGTGTGTGCTGTGTGCGTGTTTGTGTGTGTGTATTTGTGTGCGTGTGTGTACGTGTGTGTATGTGTGCGTTTGTGCTTATGTGTGTGTTTGTGTGTGTGTGTATGTGTGTGCGTGTGTATGTGTGTGGTTTTGTGTGTGTATTTGTGTTTGTGTGTGTATGTATGTGTGTATTTGTGTGCGTGTGTGATTGTGTATATGTGTGTTTGTTTGTGTATGTATGTGTGTTTCTGTGAGTGTATGTGTATGTGTTTGTTTGTGGGCGAAGGGCGTGTCGTCGTGCTGGTGCAGGGAAGTCCCGGGCAGGGGGTGGCCAGGCAGGGGCGAGGGAGACCCCAACGGGAGGCCATGTCCTACAGGAGACCCCAAGAGGGGAGCGTCCGGTCGAGGCTGCGACTCGAGGTAGAGTGCGGTGCAGAGTTGAGGAGCGGGTCAAAGGTCACGAGCGCTAGGGCGTGGCTAGTCAAGACACTGCCGTGATTGGAAGCAGAGGGCGTGACCTCCAGGAACGTCTGACCACTCTCAGAGGGGGGAGGGGGAGGGAGGGTCCTTCTCTTAATCTATCTATCAATACACATCAATTGTGAAGAGTAAATAGATATTAAAGTCTAGAATGATAACCGATACATTGTTAGATTCAAGTAGAAACACTGGTTAATAATCAAAATGAAAAAAATTAATTCATAATTGAAATGAATAAGAAATATTATATTAAATAATATATAAATTATAAGCATAATGTAATTAAGACAAATCCACGCAATACAGACTTTCTAGATAATCCGTAGACATAATAAATCATAGCCAAATAAACACTCGAATTGCCCTAAATATCACTGTATGTCCCCTTCAGACTTGGTTGAAAACGTGACAATTTCTAGACTTTCTTATAGACTTTTATTAAACCTACATAAATAGAGAGAGATAAATTAATGGAATATATATATAAAACATTTAGGGCTTCATCTTTTAACTTGAATGACCAAGAAAAAAGTGTCTAAAATCGTTTTCTATATATGGGTTTGAAAGGGACATCAATTGTGAAGACTGATTAGATACTAAGGTTAAGAATAAAAATCAATAACTATTTAACACCAATAAGGACACTGAAATGAATAATCGAGATAGAAAATGAACTCATAATAACTGAAATAAACAAAAGAAATGAAATAATTAGCATGATTTAAATAAACCAAGGCCATATGATACAAAGCTCTAGATAAACAGTAGGAACTGTAAATCCATAGCCACATGAACACTCAAATAGAAGAACAAATCCACATTTTACTAGACAAACCTCGACGCCCAAAGAATAAGCATGACGTAACATATTCGAACCCACATTTCAGACTCATTAGCGAAGCATGAAACAACAAATACATAGTCTAAATTCAATAACGAAATCCAGAACACATCCACGTCTTACTAGACAAAACCCGACGTCCATGAAGTAGACGCCCGCTCTCGCTTCCCTTCAGCCGCCTCAGGGCACATACCCAAGGTCCCCTTCCCCCGCAGAACACCCCGCCGTGGTGCTGAGCGACCTCCTGCGGGCGGCGCTGGTGTGGCGCCTCGGGGGCTTCTACTGCGACTCGGACACGGTCTGCCTGAAGGACACCAGCGCCCTCAGGAACGTGGCCAGCTACGCCCAGCAGTTCATCGGTAAAGTCAGCAACGGCTGCTTCCACTTCAGAATGCATCATCGGTTCCTGGAGACGCTGATGGAGGTCCAGAAAGAGAACTTTCTGGTAAGGAGGGCCGGGACTAGGGTTCCTTCATCATAAACATTATCATCATAATGATGATCATTATTGACTTAATCTCTATCACTATCATCATTATCATCGTTATCCTCATCATCATCACCACCACCACCATCATTATCATTACATCCTCATAATCGTTAATAATCATCCTCATTCTCATCACCTGTAACATTCCACTGCAGGACGTAGGCTCCTCCCAATCCTTTCGTTTTCACGTTCAATTATTCCCCGAATTTGGCCATTTCATCACGCCCCCTTGACATAGGTATGGCCGTTGGTCGCCCTGTGTTAACTATGGCCCAGTCTGTTAACAATAGCCGAAGCTGTAAACTATGACCCTGTCTGTTAACTATGGCCCAGTCTGTTAACTATGGCCCAGTCTGTCCTATCTCCGACATATGTGACCTGTCGACTGCAAAGATTAAAGAAAATTAATCCAGGTACGAACAGCAGTATTCCAATATTAAAGTTGCTTAAAGTCACCCCCATATCAGAAACGACACAGAAAACTTGGTGGCCACTTTTGATTCACTATCAAAATACTTCGCCATTTTTTCGGCGCTTCATTTAAGAATTACAAGTACAAATATGCGGGTATCGTGCTTTTGCCTTTGCACCATCTAATACTATTTCACTTTTCGTAATAAACAAATTAACTAGCTTGCTGTAGGGTAATTATTCTCTGGTACAGAACTTCCTCTTTTTGAATGATCAGTTTTGAATGATCTTTTCAATTTCAGTAGAAAGAGTGGAATTTAAAGATTATTTTACAATTCACGTATTATCACATTTATAAGTTTAGATGCCAGAGTTGATAACACATAAGTATAGATGCCAGAGTTAATCACATTTATAAGTATAGATGCCAGAAATAATCACATTTATTAGTATATATGCCAGAGTTATTGTAATACGTGGATAAAATAGCCCGCGAATCTAAGCAACAGCAAAAACAAACAACCATAACTCAGTCTTCGGAACCATAAGCCCAACGTATGGGGATCTGTGGGTCCTCTGTCGTTCACCAAGACGGCGCGACGATTCTGCGACGAGGACCTGACCAGGCC
>NC_091554.1:48178972-48183972 GCF_042767895.1 Penaeus vannamei | reverse complement strand
GGGGATATGTCGCTTAGACAAACATTGAATTATTAAAAAGAAAAAGTAAATCCTCCCATCAATACGCTGCTCTGCCTTGGCCCTTCGCAGGAACAATCATGTTCGTACAGGATAACCCCTAAACGCTCGTCTAGGGCAGTTACGCAGGGGTTTCATGACTAAAACCGCCTCTACGTCCTTCGGTGGCCAAGCAAGGCAAGTGGCTCAAACCCGATGAAAAATGTTTGGCGAATATTGTGTGTTGGACAAACGCTAATGGAAGAATCTCTCAAAAGTTAATGCTGTCGATCACGTTAAAAAGGAATGGGTTTTTGCGGAGGAAATGCGTAAAGGTCACCTCTGTCTCGGGGGTAAGACACGATTTTGATTAATGGTACTTTAGTCTTCTTATAAACATGACTACCTCCAGTATTTGTCTTTCTTTTATACATTTATTACCGTTTATCTTTAATATATATGTATGTATATATATACATGTATATGTTTTTATATAAAGATATGTATATATATATATATATATATATTATATATATATATATATAAAACACAGTGAAAATATCAAAATTAATCCCCAATTAATCGATTCTTAAAAAAAAAAAAAAAAACTTGGAAAAGAAAAAGAAAAAAAAAATTGGTTTCAAGATGTGCATGAAAATTAAAACTTGAGAGTCTAAGTAAAGTTCTTTCCCACACAATACAGAAACACGTCGATGAGACATCATATTTACCCCAATCCTACCACGGTTTTGTGGTAGAATTTATTTTATCAACAAAAGAATAACTATTTAATTTCATTTACCTTGTAATTTGTTGGCCATAGTGACGCTAGTTATACGAACTCTGAAAAAAACGATTGTTCTGAATCGGAGGAGCCGCCAGAGGGCCACGTGACGAGGAGATACGCCGTGCGCTGCGGTGTTCGAGTTCTTGTTTTGTGAAAATTCAGGCCGGCCACAATGTAAGTCAACTATTTATAGTGTATTGTTCATATGTTTGAGCATATGTTAATAACAAAATTGTGTCTTTTATGTGATATATCAGTATTCTCATATTTTTATGAAGCTTTATTTCAGTTATTTCCTAAAGAGTAATGTGTTTCCTTTTCATTTGATGACAATATCTAGTCTTTAGTTATTGATCTTATATAAAGTGCCTTAAATGTCTCAGGAAATATCTTAATGTAATATAAGAAATAGGAATTCTTTTATTTGTTTGATGTTTAAAGGATTTAATCTAGCAATATTCTCTTATAATTTTCTATTGGTTTGTTCTTAATACTTCTATCTCATAATATGTTACTATTATTCGATATTTGTATAATTTCTACGTTATTTGTGTACAATATATTTCCAGATTTGTGAGTATTTATTTTCTTGCAGCTTTTCCCCCGCGTGTGCATGTGCGCTTGTTTGTGTAAGCAAGCGGTTATCATCTAGCAAGTTTGTATACATTTTATGCCTACCAGCATGTGAGCTTTACAAAGGTTTAACTGAATGCAAGTATTTTGCTTGATGCAGTACAGATTATAATAGGTCACATTCATATCAAGATAATATATGAGAACTGTATTGAAAAAAAATAAGGAAAATAAAACCTGCACAAATAAATAAATGTAGAGCCCAAAATGAACCCCCTATTTCTTCAGAACAATTTTTTCCCAAAATATCCGGTGTAATACATCCCATGTATTGGGAGGCGGTTCTTAGATCTGCTATTCACCATCCTTGGAACCACTTGGCTACTAGTTGCTTGAGATGAAACAAACAATCATTTTTTTCCCCTCGCTCAGCTGAATAATAATAATAGTAAAATCTGTAATCAGAGATTGGCACAAGAAAAAAAGCACTGACCGTATTTCGATGAACGCTTCACACACTTGCAAAACAAATGAAATACACCTCTTGTTTTGCGAAGACATTCATATTCATTCATACCTTTCATACATTTCTCAACATGAATACGGTTCACGCACACAGTCATGGCGCATCTACACATTCACTGCGATTTTGCCTTTAGTTAATGTTCAGTAATGAAGAATGTAATGTAGCACGGTTTCTGTTTATTAAAAAAAATATTTGGTACTAGCAGAAAAAAGCTAGCTAGATGGAGCAGCTACGAGAGGTCTCAGTGATTTTACAGATTTTTTTCATCTGGTTTAGTTGCCATACGTAGAAGTTTAAAGCATGATTTTTTTTTTTTTTCAAGAAATATGCTGCTAAAATTGTTTGAAGAATATCCCCCTGCAAAATTAACGATAACTAAGACATGTATTTTTTTCACTGATTTGAAGAAAACGAAAGATCAAGTGGCTTACTTAGTGTCAAAAAATAGATTTTATTATACTTATTGGTTACTTATCTTCGACCCAAAACCCCCCTGTTACAAACTACCCAGGGTTTTAACCTTATTCATAAAAATACTATTTACACTACGTTTACTTCCAGTGGTTGCCAGAGGAACAAAAGTGGGACCCAGCAAATGTACCGAAATATAATTCTGCAACTGCACAGTAGAGGGTGGTGAAGGGCAATACTTGCTATGTGTCAACTATCTAGAGTAATATTGGAAAGGTAAAGATGGGTAAAGGAGTTCGTGAGTGGATGGGTTATGGTGGGTTTAGGTAAGGGATTAGATCAAATGAAGGATATGTATGCGTCTGAGGAAGAACAGGTGGTCAGAGCAGAAAGTGTGGGATTCTGTAAGGATGGTTGATTGGTTGGGAGGTCGATGAAAAGGGGGGGTAGGTAAGGAAAAGCAGAGGTGCGGGCTGAAGTAAAGTGTGGACAGAACAATAGAAAGTGTGGAACTGAAAGAGGGACATTACATAAGGGACATAGGGGTAGATCAGAACGTGACATTAGATAAGAGTGTTACACATAAGGTGCGAGAGCCTTCTCCCCCAAAAACTGTTCCATTGAGCTGACCTAGGAGATTGATAGTTTTATAGTATGTAATTTTTTAGCGCGGAGACTTGACTAGAAAGATTGCCATCGGGTATACAGGAAGGTCTGGAAGTGGTGATAATAATCTGTGGCTGGAATATGTGAGAAGCGTGGTTGGGTGTGATGCAGGAACAGCGGGATAACGTGCTAAATTATCTGCATGTTCATTGCCAAGGATTCCAACATGGCTGGGCACCCAGCAAAATCTGATAGACAGGCATGTGGGCAGGTAGAACAACCAGTTCTGAATCTTACAAACAAGGTGATTGGTCGAGAGCATAGACTTTCTGAGAGTTGATGAGTTACAGGAGCCAGTAAAAGTACTCGTAGTAAAAGAGGAAGAAGGGAGTGAGTATGTGTTTTAATTAAGGCAAAAAAGGAGTGTGTACAGTTCTGTAGTAAGGACACTAAATTCAGGAGGGAGGGTGTATTTGAAAGTGCGAGTTGGGAAGGCTACTGCTCCGGAAGTGGATTTGGGTGAAAAGGTCAGAGGGGGGATATCTGATTTTACTGGGTCAGGGAAAACAGAGGAGCAAATACGGGGTAAGGCATAAGCCATGGAGGAACGAAATGGACAGAAAAAGGGAAAGGTTAGAGGTTGGGAGAGGAGGCTATCCATGTGTACGAAGAAAGGAGTAGGTACACGTGGAGAAGAAGCAGGGATCATGGGACAATTAGTTTGAGGGGGGAAGAGTTGGTGGAATTGGACATAGAATTAGAGAGAGAAAAACATGTCGAGAGAAAAAATGGCTCCTCTCAACTAGAGAGGTGCGAAGACCACAGTGGTGGATTGTATCAAGGTGAGCAAGAAGGGAGGTTGAAGTAGAGGAGTAGATATGGCATCCATAATCTAGAGTGGAGAGAATCAAAGTAACATGAATATGGAGGAGAGTTTTGCAATCTGAACCCCAGGAGATATGGGAAAGAGTTTGAACGATTCAGAGGCAACAATGAGTTTTTTCTTTAGTGTAAAAGTTATGGTCTCGCCAGGACAAATAGGATTAAAAAATAACGCCTAGGGGAAAAACGGTATTGGACTGGAGTGTCATATAAGAAGAGTTGAGGTTGGGGTCCTACACGTGAGCGAGAGAAATGGCTGGAGAAAGATTTGGAGGTAGAAAAGTGAAAGCCATCTTTAGTGGCCCAGGAAGATAATGATGTTATTGCAGACTGAAGGAATTGGTGGAGATTTGGTATGGATGTGCCATAGGCGTAAATGGTTAAATCATTAACATGTTACCCGGGCTCCTGGTGGTAGAACTGAGACAATGTCATTAACAGCAAGAAGGAATAAAGTGGTACTAAGCACACTTCCTTGTGGGACGCCTTCGAACTGAGGAAAGGATGATGACGTGGAAGAGGCAATCTTGACCTGTAAAGTACATTTGGAGAGGAAGGATTTTATGAAGACACTCATGTTTCCACATATACCTAGGGAGGACATTTCTTGAAGAATATGGTACTGCCATGTGGTATCATATGTTTTTACTAGGTCAAAGAATATAGCTAATATGGATTCATGGTGAGCAAATGCAGATATAATATGTCTCAAAATGGGAAAGGGTCTGCTGTACTTCGGGCACGGAGGAAACCAAACTGGGAAGGAGAGAGGAGGTAATGAGATTCAAGATACCACATTAAGCGGAAGTTAACTAATCATTCTAGTATTTTGCACAAGCAGCTACTTAGAGCAATGAGGTGGTAATCTTGAGGGGGGGGTACCCTATTTATTGGGTTTCAAGAAGGGACATCCATATGTGGTTGAAAATAGTTAAAAGAAAAAAATAGAGAGGAAGATGGGAGGTGTTGGAGCATACGATAGTGAATACCGAATACCGCCAGGGCCTTCACGAATATTGCAGCATGACTGTAAGGCAGCATTGAGTTCAGAGGAAAAAAAAGGAGCATTATGAGACTAATCAGAGGACAGGGTGAAGGTGGGTGGGGGAAAGGTGAAAAAACTGAAATAATCGCCCCGTTCATTAGTGCCAAACAGCTGAAATAGATGATGTAATTACGGAAACATTATTTCACCTGCTATTTATTTTACTGTTTCTG
>NC_091554.1:48168067-48170567 GCF_042767895.1 Penaeus vannamei | reverse complement strand
GATTGCGTGTAAAGATAAACAAGAATAAAAAAATAAGAAAAAAAGGGAGAAGAAGAAGATGAAAAAGAAGAAGAATGAGAAGAAGAAGAAGAAGAAGAAGAAGAAAAAAAGGAGAAGAAGAAGAAGAAGAAGAAAAAGAAGAAGAAGAAGAAGAAGAAGAAAAAGAATAAGAATAAGAAGAAGAAGAAGAAGAAGAAGAAGAAGAAGAAGAAAAAGAAGAAGAAGAAGAAGAAAAAGAAGAAGAAGAAGAAGAAGAAGAAAAAGAATAAGAATAAGAAGAAGAAGAAGAAGAAGAAGAAGAAGAAGAAGAAGAAGAAAAACGTGAAATTATTGATCAAGAGCCATTGATTAAATAACTTTGCGTGTTTACTTGATATTGCAGAATATTGCAATAAGTGCAATCTGGGTACGACACGAACGGGCGGAGGACTTCATGCACAGCTGGCGGAAAGTATTTTGTTTTTTGTTTTGTGATTAATCTACTTTTTTGCTGTTGTTGTCTTTATTTTGTTTATTGTTTTTTTTGTTTTTTTGTTTTGTGATTAATCTACTTTTTTGCTGTTGTTGTTTTTATTTTGTTTTTTCGTTTTTTCGTTTTTTGTTTTGTGATTTATCTACTTTTTTGCTGTTGTTGTCTTTGTTTTGTTTATTGTTTTTTTTTTGTTTTTTGTTTTGTGATTAATCTACTTTTTTGTTGTTGTTGTTATTGTTTTGTTTATTGTTTTTTTGTTTATGTTTTGTGATTAATCTACTTTTTTGCTGTTGTTGTTTTTATTTTGTTTATTCATTTTTTGTTTTTTGGTTTTGTGATTAATCTACTTTTTTGCTGTTGTTGTTTTTATTTTGTTTATTCATTTTTTTTGTTTTTTGGTTTTGTGATTAATCTACTTTTTTGTTGTTGTTGTTTTTATTTTGTTTGTTTTTTGTTTTGTTTTTTGTTTTGTGATTAATCTACTTTTTTGCTGTTGTTGTTTTTATTTTGTTTTTTGTTTTTTTTTGTTTCTTGTTTTGTGATTAATCTACTTTTTTGCTGTTGTTTTTTTTATTTTGTTTATTCGTTTTTTTGTTTTTTGTTTTGTGATTAATCTACTTTTTTGCTGTTGTTGTTGTTTTTATTTTGTTTGTCCGTTTTTTTTGTTTCTTGTTTTGTGATTAATCTACTTTTTTGCTGTTGTTGTTTTTATTTTGTTTATTCGTTTTTTTGTTTTTTGTTTTGTGATTAATCTACTTTTTTGCTGTTGTTGTTGTTTTTATTTTGTTTATTCGTTTTTTTTTGTTTTTTTGTTTTGTGATTAATCTACTTTTTTGCTGTTGTTGTTGTTTTTATTTTGTTTATTCGTTTTTTTGTTTTGTGATTAATCTACTTTTTTGCTGTTGTTGTTGTTTTTATTTTGTTTATTCGTATTTTTTGATAGTTTAGTGAATAATCTACTTTTTTGTTGTTGTTGTTGTCTCTATTTTGTTTATTCGTTTTTTTTTGTTTGTTTTGTGATTAATCTACTTTTTTGCTGTTGTTGTTTTTATTTTGTTTATTCGTTTTTTTGTTTTTTGTTTTGTGATTAATCTACTTTTTTGCTGTTGTTGTTTTTATTTTGTTTATTGTTTTTTTGTTTTTTGTTTTGTGATTAATCTACTTTTTTGCTGTTGTTGTTTTTATTTTGTTTATTCGTTTTTTTGTTTTTTGTTTTGTGATTAATCTACTTTTTTGTTGTTGTTGTTTTTATTTTGTTTATTGTTTTTTTGTTTTGTGATTTGTGATTAATCTACTTTTTTGTTGTTGTTGTTGTTTTTAATTTGTTTATTGTTTTTTTTTTGTTTTGTGATTAATCTACTTTTTTGTTGTTGTTGTTTATTTTTGTTTATTCGTTTTTTTGTTTTTTGGTTTGTGATTAATCTGCTTTTTTGCCGTTGTTGTTGTTTTTATTTTGTGTATTGTTTTTTTGTTTTGTGATTAATCTACTTTTTTGCTGTTGTTGTTTTTATTTTGTTTATTCGTTTTTTTTTGTTTTTTTGTTTTGTGATTAATCTACTTTTTTGCTGTTGTTGTTGTTTTTATTTTGTTTATTGTTTTTTTGTTTTTTGTTTTGTGATTAATCTACTTTTTTGCTGTTGTTGTTGTTTTTATTTTGTTTATTGTTTTTTTGTTTTGTGATTAATCTACTTTTTTGCTGTTGTTGTTGTTTTTATTTTGTTTATTGTTTTTTTGTTTTGTGATTAATCTACTTTTTTGCTGTTGTTGTTGTTTTTATTTTGTTTATTGTTTTTTTGTTTTTTGTTTTGTGATGAATCTACTTTTTTGCTGTTGTTGTTTTTATTTTGTTTATTCGTTTTTTTGTTTTGCGATTAATCTACTTTTTTGCTGTTGTTGTTTTTATTTTGTTTATTGTCTTTTTTGTTTTTTGTTTTGAGATTAATCTACTTTTTTGCTGTTGTTGTTGTTTTTATTTTGTTTATTCGTTTTTTTGTTTTTTGTTTTGTGATTAATCTTCTTTTTGCTGTT
>NC_091554.1:48155567-48158067 GCF_042767895.1 Penaeus vannamei | reverse complement strand
AGGGGGGGTGTTTGTGTAGATGTTTTTTTCTCTAGAGAAAGAGAGAGAGAAAGAGAGGAGAGGGAAGAGGAGGAGAGAGAGAGAGAGAGAGAGAGAGAGAGAGAGAGAAGAGAGAGAGAGAGAGAGAGATAGAGATAGATAGATAGATAGATAGATAGATAGATAGAGAGAGAGAGAGAGAGAGAGAGAGAGAGAGAGAGAGAGAGATAGAGATAGATAGATAGATAGATAGATAGATAGATAGATAGATAGATAGATAGATAGATAGATATAGACAGACAGATATAGATAGATCGACAGAATGATAAACAGCCAGACAGACAGATACACCCAGATGCCAATCCACCAGCTATCTGAAACCCACAGACCAATCTCCCCAATCAATAGGGACCCCAAACCTCCTCCTACACAGTACACAGATAACCCGAGATAAGAGATAAGGAGACACCCCCTCCTCCCCCCTACCCCCCTACCCCCCCTCTGTTCTCCGGTTTATGAGGACAAAGGACCTCATAAGGAACGTTGCTTTGTATCCGTTGGGTACATGGTGGTGCGTCTGGTGAGAGGGAGGAGTGGCGAGGAGAAGGTGGGGAGGGTGATTAGGAAGAATTTGGGAAGGAAGGGAAGGAAGGGGTGGGATGGTGGGGTTGAGGGTGGGGGGAGGTTGGTGGGATTAGTTGGAGGGTGTTTGTGTAGATGTTTTTCTCTAGAGAAAGAGGGAGGAGAGAGAGAGAGAGAGAGAGAGAGAGAGAGAGAGAGAGAGAGAGAGAGAGAGAGAGAGAGAGAGAGAGAGAGAGAGAGAGAGAGAGAGAGGGGAGAGAGAGAGAGAGAGAGAGAGAGAGACAGAGAGATATAGAGAGAGAGATAGATAGATAAGAGAGAGAGAAGAAGAAGAGAGAGAGAGAGAAGGAGAGATAGATAGATAGAAAGATAGAGAGAGAGAGAGAGAGAGGGAGAGAGAGAGAGAGAGAGAGAGAGAGAGAGAGAGAGGGGAGAGAGAGAGAGAGAGAGAGAGAGAGAGAGAGAGAGAGAGAGAGAGAGAGAGAGAGAGAGAGGGAAAGAGAGAGAGCGGAGAAAGAGAGAGAGAGAGAGAGAGAGAGAGAGAGAGAGAGAGAGAGAGAGAGAGAGAGAGAGAGAGAGAGAGAGAGAGAAAGCGAGAGAGAAAGAAAGAAAGAGAGAGATGGGAAAGAGAGTTACCAAATAGACAACTAGAGAGAGACACCAAAATTTATTATGGAAAAAATCCCATCCTAAGCAATTAAATCCAAATGATTTAGGCAATTTCTCTCAAAAATAAATAGAAATGAGAAAATAGTAAAATAAAGTTTTAAAAATTGGAAAAAAAGAAAATAAAAAAAAGATTAAAAACGTACGCAAATATGTAACAAAAGATTATGAATATCTTTAGAATAAGATATATAAATCAGATAAATAAATCACCAAAAAGATACATGAGAATAATTCATTTCCAAACTCACTTAAAAAAAAATCCCCATAAATATCTTAGCAAAAAAAAAAAAAAAAAAAAAAAAAAATCTCCAACGTACAGATAAGTTGAGAGTTGCGAACATCTCTTAAAAATAGAAAAAAGAAAGAAAAAAAGAGGCTATTGGCCCGCGTGGAGCCAATTGCCATGAAATATTTAATCATAGAGGTGCTGCAGTATTTTCAGATGAGCGTAAAATAGGCCAGTGTTGCCATTCTACCGAATTTCTCCGCTAAATCTAGCGTTTTTTTCTAGATTATAATCTAACAAGGATTTTTTTCTGTGTGAAAGTTTACTCTATATCTAACGATTAAATAAATCCTTTTTTTATCAGGAAAATTAAAAGATTCGAATCTGATTTCTAGCAGTTTAAAAAAAAAATCTAGTCTAGCGGTTTTGCGGACGGATCGATGGCAACACTGAAATAGGCTCACAATTTCCAGATTCGCCGGAAATTTATCTCGATGCTATTTGTGAAAGTGGATTTGCGTTGAGATATTTGTTTGTTTGTTTGTTTGCTCTTTTCAATTGTCTTTTTATTCTTTTTATATCAGACTTATTATCATGATTTTTCTTTTACCATTATCATTATTTATTTATTACTATGGTCGTTATTGTGATTGGTTATTAGGGTCGATGTTGTAATCATTGTTATTTTTTCATTTTATTATTATCATTATCATCATTAATATTATCGTTGTTATTATTGTCATTATTGTTGTTATGTGTATTATTGTTATCATTATTGTTATTTTCATTATTATCATTATTATTGTTATTATTATTGTTATTATTATTATTATCATTGTTATCATCGATATTTTTATTATTATATTTATCATTATTATCATACATGATGATAATTATGATGACCATTGTTATTATCATCATCATTATCATTATTATCATAATCAATGTTATCGTTATGTTTATCATTGTTATTATTGCTATCATTATCATCACTGTTGTCATTGTTATCATTATCATTATAATTATCATTGCTGCAGCTATTTT
>NC_091554.1:48148067-48150567 GCF_042767895.1 Penaeus vannamei | reverse complement strand
TGAGAGCTGTCGTGAGGTGAGCAAGGTGAGGTGCCATGAAGCTGAAGTAGATGTTGTGAGGTAAGAAATGTGAGATGTGATGAAGCTAAAATAGATTTTATGAGGTGGGAGGAGAGGTATGAGGAGATGAGATGAGGCGAGGCGTGGCGAGATGAGACATGTGGTGAGGTGTGATGAAGTGAAAGTTGATGTGGTGAGGTGGGAGGAGATATGAGATGTGGTAGAGAAAGAAGGGAAAGAAAGAGATAGATAGACAGAGCGAGAGAGAGAGAGAGAGAGAGAGAGAGAGAGAGAGAGAGAGAGAGAGAGAGAGAGAGAGAGAGAGAGAGAGAGAGAGAGAGAGAGAGAGAGAGAGAGAGAGAGCAAGGAAAGAAAGAGATAGATAGACAGAGCAAGAGAGAGAGAGAGAGAGAGAGAGAGAGAGAGAGAGAGAGAGAGAGAGAGAGAGAGAGAGAGAGAGAGAGAGAGAGAGAGAGAGAGAAGGAAAAGAAAGATATAGATAGACAGAAAAGAGAGAGAGAGAGAGAGAGAGAGAGAGAGAGAGAGAGAGAGAGAGAGAGAGAGAGAGAGAGAGAGAGAGAGAGAGAGAGAGAGAGAGAGAGAGAGAGAGAGAGCAAGATGAGAGAGAGTGAGAGACAGACAGATAGATAGATAAATATAGAGAGACAAACAGATAGATAGATAAATATAGAGAGACAAACAGACAGAGGAAAACAAACAAACAATAAAGATAGACAGATAAAAAAAAGTGACAGACAGACAGACAAACTCTAAAAGCCAATTGATTGATCCGAAACGTCATGGACACCAAAGCCCTTGTTTAAGCGGTGCACTTTTGCTCTCCCTGCTTCCTCCTAAACTCGAATTAGAGACAGATAATGCTATAAAGCTTTTCCTAACCAAGTGCATGTTTTATTTTTTATTTTTTGTATTTGTTTGTTTTTTTGTTTGTTTTTGTTTGTCGGTTTTGTTTGCGTGTGTCGGTGTGTTTGTTTGTTTGTGGGTTTTGATGTTTGTGTGGTTTATCTGTCTTTGTGTGTATGTATGTACGTCTGTATGTGTATGTAGGTTTGGCTGCTTCTCTCTCTCTCTCTCTCTCTCTCTCTCTCTCTCCCTCTCTCTCTCTCTCTCTCTCTCTCTCTCTCTCTCTCTCTCTCTCTCTCTCTCTCTCTCTCTCTCTCTCTGCTCTCTCTCCTCCCCATCTCTCTCTCTCACTCTTTATCCCTCCCCAATCCATCCCTCTCTCTTTCTCCCACCTCTCTCTCTCTCTCTCTCCTCTCTCCCTCAACACAACCCACCTCCTGCACGCTGCTTTCAAACCCACCATGCTGTAGATCTCATTAGTGCATGTTTGAACAGCCATCTCCCTCTCCCCCAACCCCTTGCTTACCCTCTCCTACTCCCCAACCCTCCACCACCACCCCTCAACCTCCCTCAACCCCGCCCACCCCTCCTTCGCTTCCCTCCTTCCACCCCCTCCTTTACCCACTCCCAACCCCCCAACCCCCCCTCAACCCCGCCTCCTTCAGGCCTTCCTCCCTTCCACCCCCACTCACCCACCCTCGACAGCACCCCCAAACCCACCTCCAACCCACCAACCCCCCCCCTCCTTCGCTTCCTTCCCCTCCACCCTCTCCCTACCTACTCCCTCGACACCCCCAACCCACCTCCAACCCCTCCATTTACCCACCCTTTACCCACCCAACCCACCTCCAACCCCTCAACCATCCCTAACCCCCCCCTGCCCCTCCCCCTCCCATCGCCTCAGTCTTGGCACTTGGCACTCCGGCTCTGGCACCATTATAACTAGTGCGGAGAAAACCGTTCGAGTGAATAAACCTTTCGGATTGTGTGGCTACAATAGAGTCGTTTCGCTATGGGAGTAGTGCGGATTCATTACCGGAGGGAGAATAGGGAGAAGGAGGGGGAAAGGGAGGAATAGAGAGGAAGAAGAGGGAAGGGGGGAGGAGGGAGGGAGAGGGAGGAGGGAGGGAAGGAGAGGGAGAGGTAGGGGGAAGGAAGGAGGAGAGGGAAGGGGAGAGAAGAGGGAGGGAAGGGAGGGAGAGAGACATAGAAAGTGAGTGAGAGAGGAGAGAGAGAGAGAGAGAGAGAAGGAGAGAGAGAGAGAGAGAGAGGGAAGAGAGGAGAGAAGGAGGAGAGAGAGAGAGAGAGTTGGAGGAGGAAGGGAGGGAGGAAGAGAGAAAGAGAGAGAGAGAGAGAGAGAGAGAGAGAGAGAGAGAGAGAGAGAGAGAGAGAGAGGGAGAGCTAGATAGATAGATAGATAGATAGAGAGGGTGAGTAAGAGAGGAAGGAGAAGAGAAAGCGATACGTACTTAACCGGTTTCAAATATGCATAAAAGGTATATTGGAAACCGGTTAGAAATACACCTTTTGCATGGTCGCATTTCTGACGAAGATATTTTCGCAAACCCATCAAATACAACTTTTATACTGAGAAGATATTCATTCTCATTCAATACCTCATCTTCTATATTTGTCA
>NC_091554.1:48140567-48143067 GCF_042767895.1 Penaeus vannamei | reverse complement strand
CATTATCATTTTACTATTATTAATATTGTTATTGTTATCATTCTCATTATCATTATTAGTAGTATCATTATCATTTCTATCATCATTATTATCATATTCATTATCATTATCATCATTATTATTATTATCTTCATTATCATAATAATCATTACTAATGGGTCATCATATTTATCTATTTTTATTAGTTTTTATAACTTTTGCTAATATCATTATTCCCTTAATTGCCATGTACCTTATTTCATTTTTAAAAGTATTTCATCTGACACCATATGACACCAATTCTGAAACCAGCTCTAAGTTTTTTGGCACCAGTTCCGACACGGGTCTGACACCTAATTTTCATACGGATTCTGGAATATTCCAACATTCCCACGAACACCAGTTCTGATACATTCCGGTTTGGTTCTGACACCAATTCCCAACGTAGTCCCTCACGCAAATTCTGACATGTGCCAGTGTTAGTTCTGACACCATTTACAACACCTTCCGACACCAATTCTGACACCTTCCACCTTCCGACACCAATTCTGACACCTTCCACCTTCCGACACCAATTCTGACGCCCATTGTGACACCTTCCACCTTCCGGCACCAATTCTGACACCAATTCTGGCACCTTCCGACACCAATTCTGACACCTTCCATCTTCCGACACCAATTCTGACACCTTCCATCTTCCGACACCAATTCTGACACCTTCCATCTTCCGACACCAATTCTGACACCTTCCACCTTCTGACACCAATTCTGACACCTTCCGACACCAATTCTGACACCTTCCATCTTCCGACACCAATTCTGACACCTTCCACCTTCCGACACCAATTCTGACACCTTCCACCTTCCGACACCAATTTTGACCTCAATTCTGGCACCTTCCGACACCAATTCTGACACCTTCCACCTTCCGACACCAATTTTGACCTCAATTCTGACACCTTCCATCTTCCGGCACCAATTCTGACACCTTCCGACGCCAATTCCGACACCTTCCACCTATTCCGACACCAATTCTGACACCTCCCACCTTCCGACACCAATTTTGACCTCAATTCTGACACCTTCCATCTTCCGGCACCAATTCTGACACCTTCCGACACCAATTCCGACACCTCCCACCTTCCGACACCAATTCCGACACCTTCCACCTTCCGACACCAATTCCGACACCTTCCACCTTCCGACACCTTCCACCTTCCGACACCTTCCACCTTCCGACACCTTCCACCTTCCGACACCTTCCACCTTCCGACACCAATTCCGACACCTTCCACCTTCCGACACCTTCCACCCATGAACGCAAATTCAAACACCTTCCACCTTCCGACACCAATTCCGACACCTTCCACCTTCCGACACCAATTCTGACACCTTCTGACACCAATTCCGACACCTCCCACCTTCCGACACCTTCCACCTTCCGACACTTTCCACCTTCCGACACCTTCCACCTTCCGACACTTTCCACCCTTCAAACACCAATTCCGACATTTTCCACCTTCCGACACCTTCCACCTTCCGACACCAATTCCGACACCTTCCACCTTCCGACACCAATTCTGACACCTTCCGACACCAATTCCGACACCTCCCACCTTCCGACACCTTCCACCTTCCGACACTTTCCACCTTCCGACACCTTCCACCTTCCGACACTTTCCACCTTCCGACACCAATTCCGACACTTTCCACCTTCCGACACCAATTCCGACACCTTCCGACACCAATTCCGACACCTCCCACCTTCGGACACCTTCCACCTTCCGACACTTTCCACCTTCCGACACCTTCCACCTTCCGACACTTTCCACCTTCCGACACCAATTCCGACACTTTCCACCTTCCGAAACTTAATTCCGACACCTTTTACGCTTCCGAAGCACCAATTCCGACACCTTCCACCTTCCGACACCAATTCCGACACCTTCCACCTTCCGACACCTTCCACCTTCTACTTTCCACATCAATTCTGACGCCCATTCCGACACCAATTCTGAAACCTTCCGACACCTTCCACCTTCCCACACCAATTCTGAAACCTTCCGACACCTTCCACCTTCCGACACCAATTCTGAAACCTTCCGACACCTTCCACCTTCTACTTTCCACACCAATTCTGATGCCCATTCCGACACCTTCCACCTTCCGACACCAATTCCGACACCTTCCACCTTCCGACACCAATTCTGACACCTTCCACCTTCCGACACCAATTCTGACACCTTCCACCTTCCGACACCAATTCTGACACCTTCCATCTTCCGACACCAATTCTGACACTTTCCGACACCTTCCGACACCAATTCCGACACCTTCCACCTTCCGACACCAATTCCGACACCTTCCACCTTCCGGCAATTTCCGCATCTTTTCCAGCGTTCCCGTATAGGCCTATCATGCCGCCGGGATCTTTGTGCTCAGCGCCTTCGGAATTAAATTGTCGGCGTCGGCAAGGTCGTTTCTCGCTCGCTCGCCCTCCGTGTCTGTCTGTCTGTCTGTC
>NC_091554.1:48112368-48114678 GCF_042767895.1 Penaeus vannamei | reverse complement strand
TTTTTTCTCTCTCTCCCCTTCTTTTTTTTTTCTTTCTCTCTTTTCTTTCTCATTCTCTCTCTCTATCTACCTATCTATCTATCTATCGATCTATCTATTTATCTCTCTCTCTCTCTGCTCTCTCTCTCTCTCTCTCTCTCTCTCTCTCTCTCTCTCTCTCTCTCTTTTTTATATATATATATATATATATATATATATATATATATATATATATATATATATATATATATATATTTTCTTACTATCTATTATCTTCTATTTATTTTTTTTTTACTATCTTCTTTTATCTATCTAACTATCTTCTTCTTCTATCTATTATCTTCATCTTTTTTTCTTTTTTTTTTTTTTTTTTTCCCCCCCCCCTTCCCCCCCACTTTTTTTTTTTTTTTTTTTTTTTTTTTTTTTTTTTTTTCTTTTTTTTTTTTTTTTTTTTTTTTTTTTTTTTTTTTTTTTTTTTTTTTTTTTTTTTTTTTTTTTTTTTTTTTTTTTTTTTTTCTTTTTTCCCCCTCTTCCCCCTTTATTCCCCCTCTCCCTCCCTCTCTCTCCCTCTCTCTCCCTCTCTCTCTCCCTCTCTCTCTCTCCCTCCCTCCCAGCGAATCCACCGCAAAGCTTATCTCGAGCATGTAATACACAACTGCCTTAAGCTTTAAGACGGCCGCGGCAAGCTTTTTAATATGAATGAGAAGAGACACACAGAACCTGACATCCCTGCGTAAAAATCTCCAAGGGTGTACTCATTAGTAATTCATACCGCACACCCGCCCGCAACATCCCCCCAACGCATTCGGACGATTATACGCGGCTCGAAGTCACGCCGCGTCGCATCCGAACACGTCTCCGCCGGCCCGCTCCGCTTTTAAACCCTGGGCCCCCCCACGAAACTCAGGAATGGCGGCCGGGGCGAGTGTGTGAGGGAATGTAAATTACTGTTGTTAGGCGCTATGGCTTTGTTACGGTGTCGCTTTTGTTTGCGGGATGTCGGGGCTTTTGTGAGGGATGTTGGTCACGTCGACTCGCATTATGATAAGAGCGAAGGACGAGGCCGCGAGTTTCCACGTAGGAGGGTAATGAGAGGTCCTCAATTCGTGATATGGGGGGAGGGGGTACGACGGGAGGAAGAGGGAGTAGGAGGGGGAAGGAGGGGGGTTAGGGGCGAGGGGAGGGGGTAGGAGGAGGGGAAAGGGGGAAGGGGAAGGTTGAAGGTCCCGAGAAAAAATTAAATAAAAATTTCTTTAAGACACTAATGGTTGTAGCGCAGTTAACAATATTGCTAATGTTGATACTATTTCTGTTATTGTTGTTACCTTTGTTGTTATTATCATTATCATTATTGGCATCATCATTATTATAATCATCATTGCCGTTATCATAATAATGATAATGATAAAAATAATTATGATGATATTGAAGGTAAGAATTACTATTATCATTATTATCGTCATTATTATTATTATTGCAATAATCATCACTATCATCATCATCATCTATTTTTATATTATTATCATTATCATAATTATTATTATTATTATCATTATTATTGTTATTATTATTATTATTGATATTATTGTTATCATCAGTAGCAGCATTATTATCATTATCATAATTATTATTGTAATGATTTTTGTCATTATCTTTATCATTATCATTCTATTTTATCATATATATAATTTCATCATTATTGTTATATCATAGTTAACATCTTTATCATTATTATTATTTTTACCATTAATATAATTAATATAATTAATATATAGTTATCATTATTATAGGTATCATTATCCTCATTAATATCATTACTTTCATCATTTTATCATTCTATATGAAATTTATTATCATCATCATCATAACTACTTCTCTCTTGTTATTTGAAATGAAGCTAAAAGAAAAAAATATATTGGTAAAGATACTGAACAAAAATGTGTACAACAAATACATTTTTTTTTCTTTATTAATCAGTTTAAACTATTTTTTTTTTCTTTATTGGTGAACTGATGATACTTGTAATAATAATGATGATAATGATAATGATGATAGTAATGATTATAATGATAATAATAGTAATGAGAATAGTGATAATAATAGTAATGAGAATAATGATGATAATAATAACAATAATGATTATTATCTACAATTAAGATAATAACAACCGCATTGATAATGACAATGATAATAATGATAATAGCAATAAAAACAAAAATGCTAATAATAATACTATGACAATAATACTAACAACAACAACAACAACAACAACAACACTAACAATAACAATAAAAAAACAATAACAAGCAAAAACATTAAACAATAAAACAA
>NC_091554.1:48097368-48107368 GCF_042767895.1 Penaeus vannamei | reverse complement strand
TATATATATATATATATATATATATATATATATATATATATAATTTGTTTATTGAATAAAATACTAATGGTTAAAATGTTTCTATGACCATTCTAATAACAGACACACTGAACAGAGAAATTGATTCATTCCCACGAGCCTTAAAGGACCTTATAAGCCACGCTGACCAAAAAATAATAATTGTATAGTAAACGCAGCTAAAATAGGCCTACATTCAAATAAATTGGTATATGAAATACTCACTAATATGACATATTTACAAAAAAAAAGCAAATTGATGCAGAATAAATGTGATAACTTTTGGTGACGGAATTTGGGGGACAGCCTTATAATATGACATATCTAATATGACATATATAATATGACATATCTACAAAAAAAAAAAAATTATGCAGAATGAATGTGATAACTTTTGGTGACGGTATTTGGGGACAAAGTTATTAAGGTATTTGCAAGGTAAGTGACGATATTTGGGGATAACCTTATAAAGGTATTTGCAAGGTAAGTGAATGGGCTGTACGATACCTGTTCTCAACTACCTCTAAGATACCTGAAGACGAAGTGGCGAAGAAGCGTAGACAGAGGCACCCGTGGAAGTGGCTAACGTCTCCCAAGGATATAACGAAGACGATGTTCCACGAGGATAAGGCGTTGGCAGCAAGAAAGAAAGAAAGGTTTTAAAAAGCAAGAAAGATTTTAAAGAAAGAAAGATTTAAAAAAAAAGAAGGGTTTTAAAAAGAAAGAAAGAAAGAAAGATTTTAAAAGAAAGAAAGGTTTTAAAAAAGAAAGAAAGGTTTTAAAAGTACAGCAAGAAAGGTTTTAAAAGTACAGCAAGAAAGGTTTTAAAAAAGAAAGAGAGGTTTTAAAAGTACAGCAAGAAAGGTTTTAAAAAAGAAAGAGAGGTTTTAAAAGTACAGCAAGAAAGGTTTTAAAAGTACGGGACGAGCACAGTGAAACGTCCACAACATGGCCTGCCTTCTTCAAGAAATAGAAAGTTACTCCTGTTACCAGAAGACAGAAGACAGACAACAGAGCCTGACAGAAAAAAAATAGAGGACAAACATGCGCTTCTTAACGAGAAACAGAACCGCTGTTATGACACAACCAAGCCATATACCGACAAAAGAGAATGAAGCAGAACCACTGTTATGACACAACCATGTCATACACCGACAAAAGAGAATGAAACAGAACCACTGGTATGACACAACCATATACCGACAAAAGAGCATGAAACAGAACCACTGTTATGACACAACCGTGCCATATACCGACAAAAGAGAATGAAACAGAACCACTGGTATGACACAACCATGCCATATACCGACAAAAGAGAATGAAACAGAACCACTGGTATGACACAACCATATACCGACAAAAGAGAATGAAACAGAACCACTGTTATGACACAACCATGCCATACACCGACAAAAGAGCATGAAACAGAACCACTGTTATGACACAACCATACACCGACAAAAGAGCATGAAACAGAACCACTGTTATGACACAACCATGCCATATACCGTCAAAAGAGAATGAAGCAGAACCACTGTTATGACACAACCATGTCATACACCGACAAAAGAGCATGAAACAGAACCACTGTTATGACACAACCATGCCATACACCGACAAAAGAGAATGAAACAGAACCACTGGTATGACACAACCATGTCATACACCGACAAAAGAGAATGAAGCAGAACCACTGTTATGACACAACCATGTCATACACCGACAAAAGAGAATGAAACAGAACCACTGGTATGACACAACCATGTCATACACCGACAAAAGAGAATGAAACAGAACCAAAGTTATGACACAACCATGCCATACACCGACAAAAGAGAATGAAGCAGAACCACTGTTATGACACAACCATGTCATACACCGACAAAAGAGAATGAAACAGAACCACTGGTATGACACAACCATGCCATACACCGTCAAAAGAGAATGAAGCAGAACCACTGTTATGACACAACCATGTCATACACCGACAAAAGAGAATGAAACAGAACCACTGTTATGACACAACCATGTCATACACCGACAAAAGAGAATGAAACAGAACCACTGTTATGACACAACCATGTCATACACCGACAAAAGAGAATGAAACAGAACCACTGGTATGACACAACCATGCCATATACCGACAAAAGAGAATGAAACAGAACCACTGTTATGACACAACCATGCCATACACCGACAAAAGAGAATGAAACAGAACCAAAGTTATGACACAACCATGCCATACACCGTCAAAAGAGCATGAAACAGAACCAAAGTTATGACACAACCATGCCATACACCGTCAAAAGAGCATGAAACAGAACCAAAGTTATGACACAACCATGCCATACACCGACAAAAGAGAATGAAACAGAACCAAAGTTATGACACAACCATGCCATACACCGTCAAAAGAGAATGAAGCAGAACCACTGTTATGACACAACCATGTCATACACCGACAAAAGAGAATGAAACAGAACCACTGTTATGACACAACCATGCCATACACCGTCAAAAGAGCATGAAACAGAACCAAAGTTATGACACAACCATGCCATACACCGTCAAAAGAGAATGAAACAGAACCAAAGTTATGACACAACCATGCCATACACCGTCAAAAGAGCATGAAACAGAACCAAAGTTATGACACAACCATGCCATACACCGACAAAAGAGAATGAAACAGAACCAAAGTTATGACACAACCATGCCATACACCGTCAAAAGAGCATGAAACAGAACCAAAGTTATGACACAACCATGCCATACACCGTCAAAAGAGCATGAAACAGAACCAAAGTTATGACACAACCATGCCATACACCGTCAAAAGAGCATGAAACAGAACCAAAGTTATGACACAACCATGCCATACACCGTCAAAAGAGAATGAAGCAGAACCACTGTTATGACACAACCATGTCATACACCGACAAAAGAGAATGAAACAGAACCACTGTTATGACACAACCATGCCATACACCGTCAAAAGAGCATGAAACAGAACCAAAGTTATGACACAACCATGCCATACACCGTCAAAAGAGAATGAAGCAGAACCACTGTTATGACACAACCATGTCATACACCGACAAAAGAGAATGAAACAGAACCACTGTTATGACACAACCATGCCATACACCGTCAAAAGAGCATGAAACAGAACCAAAGTTATGACACAACCATGCCATACACCGTCAAAAGAGAATGAAGCAGAACCACTGTTATGACACAACCATGTCATACACCGACAAAAGAGAATGAAACAGAACCACTGTTATGACACAACCATGCCATACACCGTCAAAAGAGCATGAAACAGAACCAAAGTTATGACACAACCATGCCATACACCGACAAAAGAGAATGAAACAGAACCACTGGTATGACACAACCATGCCATATACCGACAAAAGAGAATGAAACAGAACCACTGTTATGACACAACCATATACCGACAAAAGAGAATGAAACAGAACCACTGGTATGACACAACCATACCCTATACCGACAAAAGAGAATGAAACAGAACCAAAGTTATGACACAACCATGCCATATACCAACAAAAGAAAATGAAACAGAACCACTGTTATGACACAACCATGCCATATACCGACAAAAGAGCATAAAACAGAACCACTGGTATGACACAACCATATACCGACAAAAGAGCATGAAACAGAACCACTGTTATGACACAACCATGCCATATACCGCCAAAAGAGAATGAAACAGAACCACTGTTATGACACAACCATGCCATATACCGACAAAAGAGAATGAAGCAGAACCACTGGTATGACACAACCATGCCATATACCGACAAAAGAGCATAAAACAGAACCACTGGTATGACACAACCATATACCGACAAAAGAGCATGAAACAGAACCACTGTTATGACACAACCATGCCATATACCGCCAAAAGAGAATGAAACAGAACCACTGTTATGACACAACCATGCCATATACCGACAAAAGAGAATGAAGCAGAACCACTGGTATGACACAACCATGCCATATACCGACAAAAGAGAATGAAACAGAACCACTGTTATGACACAACCATATACTGACAAAAGAGCATGAAACAGAACCACTGTTATGACACAACCGTGCCATATACCGACAAAAGAGAATGAAACAGAACCGCTGTTATGACACAACCAAGCCATATACCGACAAAAGAGCATGAAACAGAACCACTGTTATGACACAACCGTGCCATATACCGACAAAAGAGAATGAAACAGAACCACTGTTATGACACAACCAAGCCATATACCGACAAAAGAGAATGAAACAGAACCACTGTTATGACACAACCGTGCCATACACCGACAAAAGAGAATGAAACAGAACCACTGTTATGACACAACCGTGCCATATACCGACAAAAGAGAATGAAACAGAACCGCTGTTATGACACAACCATGCCATACACCGACAAAAGAGAATGAAACAGAACCACTGTTATGACACAACCGTGCCATACACCGACAAAAGAGAATGAAACAGAACCACTGTTATGACACAACCGTGCCATACACCGACAAAAGAGAATGAAACAGAACCACTGTTATGACACAACCGTGCCATACACCGACAAAAGAGAATGAAACAGAACCACTGTTATGACACAACCATACACCGACAAAAGAGAATGAAACAGAACCACTGTTATGACACAACCATGCCATATACCGACAAAAGAGAATGAAGCAGAACCACTGTTATGACACAACCATGCCACAAACCGACAAAAGCGAATGAAACAGAATCACTGTTATGACACAACCATATCCCGACAAAAGAGAATGAAACAGAACCACTGTTATGACACAACCATACCATATCCCGACAAAAGAGAATGAAGCAGAACCACTGTTATGACACAACCATATACCGACAAAAGAGAATGAAGCAGAACCACTGTTATGACACAACCATATACCGACAAAAGAGAATGAAGCAGAACCACTGTTATGACACAACCATATACCGACAAAAGAGCATGAAACAGAACCACTGTTATGACACAACCATATACCGACAAAAGAGCATGAAACAGAACCACTGTTATGACACAACCATATACCGACAAAAGAGCATGAAACAGAGCCACTGTTATGACACAACCATATACCGACAAAAGAGCATGAAACAGAACCACTGTTATGACACAACCATGCCATATACCGACAAAAGAGCATGAAACAGAACCACTGTTATGACACAACCATGCCATACACCGACAAAAGAGCATGAAACAGAGCCACTGTTATGACACAACCATATACCGACAAAAGAGCATGAAACAGAACCACTGTTATGACACAACCATGCCATATACCGACAAAAGAGAATGAAACAGAACCACTGGTATGACACAACCGTGCCATATACCGACAAAAGAGAATGAAGCAGAACCACTGGTATGACACAACCATGCCATATACCGACAAAAGAGCATGAAACAGAACCACTGTTATGACACAACCATGCCATATACCGACAAAAGAGAATGAAACAGAGCCACTGTTATGACACAACCATATACCGACAGAAGAGAATGAAACAGAACCACTGTTATGACACAACCATGCCATACACCGACAAAAGAGCATGAAACAGAACCACTGGTATGACACAACCATATACCGACAGAAGAGAATGAAACAGAACCACTGTTATGACACAACCATGCCATATACCGACAAAAGAGCATGAAACAGAACCACTGTTATGACACAACCAAGCCATATACCGACAAAAGAGCATGAAACAGAACCAAAGTTATGACACAACCAAGCCATATACCGACAAAAGAGCATGAAACAGAACCTCTGTTATGACACAACCATGCCATATACCGACAAAAGAGAATGAAACAGAACCACTGGTATGACACAACCATGCCATATACCGACAAAAGAGCATGAAACAGAACCACTGTTATGACACAACCAAGCCATATACCGACAAAAGAGCATGAAACAGAACCAAAGTTATGACACAACCAAGCCATATACCGACAAAAGAGCATGAAACAGAACCTCTGTTATGACACAACCATGCCATATACCGACAAAAGAGCATGAAACAGAACCGCTGTTATGACACAACCATATACCGACAAAAGAGCATGAAACAGAACCACTGGTATGACACAACCAAGCCATATACCGACAAAAGAGAATGAAGCAGAACCACTGTTATGACACAACCATGCCATATACCGACAAAAGAGCATGAAACAGAACCACTGGTATGACACAACCAAGCCATATACCGACAAAAGAGAATGAAGCAGAACCACTGTTATGACACAACCATATACCGACAAAAGAGAATGAAGCAGAACCACTGGTATGACACAACCAAGCCATATACCGACAAAAGAGAATGAAACAGAACCACTGTTATGACACAACCATATACCGACAAAAGAGCATGAAACAGAACCACTGTTATGACACAACCATGCCATATACCGACAAAAGAGCATGAAACAGAACCAAAGTTATGACACAACAAGCCATATACCGACAAAAGAGAATGAAACAGAACCACTGTTATGACACAACCAAGCCATATACCGACAAAAGAGAATGAAACAGAACCACTGTTATGACACAACCAAGCCATAAACCGACAAAAGAGAATGAAACAGAACCACTGTTATGACACAACCAAGCCATATACCGACAAAAGAGAATGAAACAGAACCACTGTTATGACACAACCATGCCATATACCGACAAAAGAGAATGAAACAGAACCACTGTTATGACACAACCAAGCCATAAACCGACAAAAGAGAATGAAACAGAACCACTGTTATGACACAACCAAGCCATATACCGACAAAAGAGAATGAAACAGAACCACTGTTATGACACAACCATGCCATATACCGACAAAAGAGAATGAAACAGAACCACTGTTATGACACAACCATGCCATACACCGACAAAAGAGCATGAAACAGAACCACTGGTATGACACAACCGTGCCATATACCGACAAAAGAGCATGAAACAGAACCACTGTTATGACACAACCAAGCCATATACCGACAAAAGAGCATGAAACAGAACCAAAGTTATGACACAACCAAGCCATATACCGACAAAAGAGCATGAAACAGAACCTCTGTTATGACACAACCATGCCATATACCGACAAAAGAGCATGAAACAGAACCGCTGTTATGACACAACCATATACCGACAAAAGAGCATGAAACAGAACCACTGTTATGACACAACCATGCCATATACCGACAAAAGAGCATGAAACAGAACCACTGGTATGACACAACCAAGCCATATACCGACAAAAGAGAATGAAGCAGAACCACTGTTATGACACAACCATATACCGACAAAAGAGAATGAAGCAGAACCACTGGTATGACACAACCAAGCCATATACCGACAAAAGAGAATGAAACAGAACCACTGTTATGACACAACCATATACCGACAAAAGAGCATGAAACAGAACCACTGTTATGACACAACCATGCCATATACCGACAAAAGAGCATGAAACAGAACCAAAGTTATGACACAACCGTGCCATATACCGACAAAAGAGAATGAAACAGAACCACTGTTATGACACAACCAAGCCATATACCGACAAAAGAGAATGAAACAGAACCACTGGTATGACACAACCGTGCCATATACCGACAAAAGAGAATGAAGCAGAACCACTGTTATGACACAACCAAGCCATATACCGACAAAAGAGAATGAAACAGAACCACTGTTATGACACAACCGTGCCATAAACCGACAAAAGAGAATGAAACAGAACCACTGTTATGACACAACCAAGCCATATACCGACAAAAGAGAATGAAACAGAACCACTGGTATGACACAACCGTGCCATATACCGACAAAAGAGAATGAAGCAGAACCACTGTTATGACACAACCAAGCCATATACCGACAAAAGAGCATGAAACAGAACCAAAGTTATGACACAACCGTGCCATATACCGACAAAAGAGAATGAAACAGAACCACTGTTATGACACAACCAAGCCATATACCGACAAAAGAGAATGAAACAGAACCACTGGTATGACACAACCGTGCCATAAACCGACAAAAGAGAATGAAACAGAACCACTGTTATGACACAACCAAGCCATATACCGACAAAAGAGAATGAAACAGAACCACTGTTATGACACAACCGTGCCATAAACCGACAAAAGAGAATGAAACAGAACCACTGTTATGACACAACCAAGCCATATACCGACAAAAGAGAATGAAACAGAACCACTGTTATGACACAACCGTGCCATAAACCGACAAAAGAGCATGAAACAGAACCACTGGTATGACACAACCAAGCCATATACCGACAAAAGAGAATGAAACAGAACCACTGTTATGACACAACCGTGCCATAAACCGACAAAAGAGCATGAAACAGAACCACTGGTATGACACAACCAAGCCATATACCGACAAAAGAGAATGAAACAGAACCACTGTTATGACACAACCGTGCCATAAACCGACAAAAGAGCATGAAACAGAACCACTGGTATGACACAACCAAGCCATATACCGACAAAAGAGAATGAAACAGAACCACTGTTATGACACAACCATATACCGACAGAAGAGAATGAAACAGAACCACTGTTATGACACAACCATGCCATATACCGACAAAAGAGCATGAAACAGAACCACTGTTATGACACAACCATGCCATATACCGACAAAAGAGCATGAAACAGAACCACTGTTATGACACAACCATATACCGACAAAAGAGCATGAAACAGAACCACTGTTATGACACAACCATGCCATATACCGACAAAAGAGCATGAAACAGAACCAAAGTTATGACACAACAAGCCATAAACCGACAAAAGAGAATGAAACAGAACCACTGTTATGACACAACCATGCCATATACCGACAAAAGAGCATGAAACAGAACCACTGTTATGACACAACCATGCCATATACCGACAAAAGAGCATGAAACAGAACCACTGTTATGACACAACCATGCCATATACCGACAAAAGAGCATGAAACAGAACCACTGTTATGACACAACCATGCCATAAACCGACAAAAGAGAATGAAACAGAACCACTGTTATGACACAACCATATACCGACAGAAGAGAATGAAACAGAACCACTGTTATGACACAACCGTGCCATATACCGACAGAAGAGAATGAAACAGAACCACTGTTATGACACAACCGTGCCATATACCGACAGAAGAGAATGAAACAGAACCACTGTTATGACACAACCGTGCCATATACCGACAGAAGAGAATGAAACAGAACCACTGTTATGACACAACCATGCCATACACCGACAAAAGAGCATGAAACAGAACCACTGGTATGACACAACCATATACCGACAAAAGAGCATGAAACAGAACCACTGTTATGACACAACCATGCCATATACCGACAAAAGAGCATGACAAAACAAGAGCTTCCCCCACCATCGCTCCAGGTGCCACAGGGAAGACACTAAGGCTCAATCTGACACCATACAACGTCAGTGCCAAAGGACAGATGGCATTAGCGACGGCACCTTCGGGTATAGCCTCCACAGCGCTTCCACGGAGGCCGCTCTGCCCATAACACGTTCAAGATCCCCTTCAGGGAGGAAGAAGAGGAAGGGAGTGATAGAAGGATAATGATGATAACAATAATGATAGTGATAATAGTAATAAAAATGATAATGATAATGAGATCAGATCATGCGGATTCAAGAAGAAAACAGAGGTGATAATAATAATGAAAATAATAATGATAATGAGATCAGATCATGTGGAATTCAAGAAGAAAACAGAGATGATAATAATAATGAAAATAATAATAATAATGAGATCAGATCATGTGGAATTCAAGAAGAAAACAGAGATGATAATGATAATGAAAATAATGATAATAA
>NC_091554.1:48090444-48092944 GCF_042767895.1 Penaeus vannamei | reverse complement strand
GTTAACCCTCCTATCTCTCCCTTTCTCTCTCTCTATCTATCCATCCTTACCAACAAAAGAAAAAATGTAGAAAAACAAATAACATCTTTGACATCCTTAATAACAACATCCAGCCTCGGAAACACAACCATAGATGGACGTTTGTGATCACGACCGCCACGCCATCTGTTGGAGAGAGAAAACATCGTTGGGGAGTATCACTACCGCTCCTTGACTACAGATGCTCACTTTCCCTTCTTTGTTTTGTTTATTTTTTCTTTCTTTGTATTGGAAAGGAAAAAGTGATGTTGCAATTCTTGAATGTTGGTATTTTCTTTATCTTTTCATTTTGTAGTGTTCAATTATCAATTATAGTGTTATTATCGTAGAGAGAGGGAGGGAGGAAAGGAGAGGAAGATTTATAGGATTTTAGGAAGGGAGGGATAGGGAGAGAGAGAGAGAGAAAAGCAAAGAGAGAGAGAGAGAGAGAGAGAGAGAGAGAGAGAGAGAGAGAGAGAGAGAGAGAGAGAGCAAAATAAAGAGAGAGAATATAAGATCGTTAAACAAATAAAAAAAGGATGGGAAAGAAAGATCACAATAAAATGACAAAGAAACAAATATGCACACAGACAAAGTCAAGAAAAAGAGAAAGAGAATTGCACACAAAGAAAGAGGCCAATAAACAGACTATTTTTTTCTCTCTCCTCCCTCTCTATCCCTCCCTCCCCCCTCTCCTTCCCTCCTCTCTCTCCCTCTCCCTACCTCCCCCTCCCTCCCTCTTCCTCTCCTCCTCCTCCTCCCCCTCCTCCCCCTCCCCTACACTCCCCTTCCCTCCCCCTCTCCCACCCTCTCCCCACTCCCACCCTTCCCCCCTCTCCCCCTACCTACCCCCCACCCTCCCTCCTTGCCTCTCTCTCTCTCTCTCTCTCTCGTTCTCCTTCTTATTCCTCTCCTCACCAGCCAACACAGAGCTAATATGACACCCGATGGACGCGTGTGTCTCGCAAAGGGAGAGACAAAAAGACAAAACATCAAAAGAAAGAAAGTGTTTGGGGCTGAAGGATTTTTTTGCTGTTATTATTATCATTATCATTATTATTGTTATTATTACTATTATTGTTGTTGTTGTTATTATTGTTATTATTGTTGTTGTTATTATTATTATTATTATTATTATTATTATTGTTAGTAAAATTATTATTACTATTGTTATTGTTATTATTATTATTATTATTATTATTATTATTATCATTATTGTTATCATCATTATTATTATCATTATCATTATTATCATTATTGTTATTATTATTATTATTATTATTATTATTATTGTTATTATTATTATTATTATCATTATCATTATTATCATTATTATTTGTATTACTATTATTGTTATTATTATTATTATTATTATTATTATTATTATTATTATTATTATTATTATTATCATTACTATTATTATTATTATTATTATTATTATTATTATCATTATTAGTATCATTATTATTATTATCATTATTATCAATGTCAGATACAGAAGGTGAACTTGAATCTGATAAAAATAGATATAACAATTGCAACAACAACCTTTATGCTTCCAACTATAACATATGACTCATAACCACTGCATCGTTACTGCATCATCACCGCACTTTAAACCCCTCTCCTTCCAACTACATACAACATTACATCACCATCACCTCATTACTGCATCACCATCGCGATATCAATCACTGCCCTTCCCCCTCCTTGTCAGCTATGGAGCAACGAGTCCTTAAAACGACTTAAAAAATTGCTCTACTCCTTACAGCTTCCATACAAGGCAACCCACACCAGGAAAAACAACTTTATCCTTATGAATAACCAATGTGAAAGTTTGTTTTGATTCATGGAAGGTATATAGTTCGGTTTGCAATGTTGAGAGAGAGAGAGAGAGAGAGAGAGAGAGAGAGAGAGAGAGAGAGAGAGAGAGAGAGAGAGAGGGGGAGAGACAGAGAGGGAGTGAGAGGGAGAGAGAGGGAGAGAGAGAAAGAGAGAGAGAGAGAGAGAGAGAGAGAGAGAGAGAGAGAGAGAGAGAGAGAGAGAGAGAGAGAGATGGAATGAGGAGAAAGGAGAGAAAAGGGAGAAGAATAGAGCAAAGAAATTTAGGCATTAAAATAATTGAAAGAAGAAAATAGAGAAAAGTGGGAAAGAGGAAGAGAAGGAAAAAAAGAAAAGATAAAAGAGTGAATGGGAAAGAAGAGACTAGAGACAACTGAAGGAATTCTGATTATTGAAACTCATTGAGTTTGCCAATATGATTTCTCAATAAGTAATAAATGCGAGATTCTAGGGAAGGAGAGAGAGAGGTCGAGAGAGAGAGAGAGAGAGAGAGAGAGAGAGAGAGAGAGAGAGAGAGAGAGAGAGAGAGAGAGAGAGAGAGATGGAGAGTAACACAGAGAGAGGAGAGAAAGCGAGAGAGAGAGAGAAAGAAGAAAGAGGAAAGAAGAGAGAGAGAGAGAGAGAGAGAGAGAGAGAGAGA
>NC_091554.1:48077944-48085444 GCF_042767895.1 Penaeus vannamei | reverse complement strand
ATATATATATATATATATATATATATATATATATATATATATATGTACACACACATATATATATATATATATGTATATGTGTGTGTGTGTGTGTGTGTGTGTGTGTGTGTGTGTGTAATGTGTGTGTGTGTGTGTGTGTGTGTGTGTGTGTGTGTGTGTGTGTGTGTGTGTGTGAAGGAGAAGACATGGAGAAAGAAAAGCCTGAAAAACAGTGAAAGTAAATGATCGAGTGGAACAGGAGTGAAATATGGTAGTGAAGGAAATGATAAATGAGGAAGAGAGATAATGACGGAGAGTGATGAAATGGAAGAAATATTGTCGCTCTTGAAGGAGGCGAATAAGCAGAGAGAGAGAGAGAGAGAGAGAGAGAGAGAGAGAGAGAGAGAGAGAGAGAGAGAGAGAGAGAGAGAGAGAGAGAGAGAGAGAGAGAGAGAGAGAGAGAGAGAGAGATAGATATATAGAAAGAAAGACAGATAGACTGAAACAATATGAACATAAAGAAAAAAAAATGAGAATTGACAAGACAAACGAACAAAAAAACAGCGAAAAGGGACAGATCAAGAGACACAGAGAGAAAGAGAGAGAGGAGGTTAGGGGCTACAGGTGTAATGGCATTTCCTGGGCGGATGAATGATGACTTGCAATAAATTGGTGGTGATTTTCAAAGATTTACTCGTGCCTTCCCGCCAGAAAATTCAAAATCCCAGAAAATGTGACGAGATTTGTCAAGGCAGATCGGTTATTTATTCAATCGCAGCTGAAGTTTGTCTTCCTTTTTTCCTTTTTTCTCTTCTTTATTAATTTATTGTTTACTCGTCTACAGCAAAAATAGAAACAGGGTTTTTGTTTATGTGTAATTACACGGCTGGTAATATTTTTGTAAAAATAACAATGAACATTCAAGTGATAAAAAAGACACTGTGTTCGTTATCCTCTTAATTTTCAATTTCAAATTTTCATCTGTTTATTTATTTAATTACTGGAGGATGAAAATGAATAGAATTTTAGGAAAAAATAAAGATAAAATGAAATTAATTAATACGTAACATAAACACGTAAAAAAACCCTAATAACACTATAACAATCATAAATAAAATTCTTGTAGATCGAAAAAAACAATTCCGAAAAAGACAGTATAATAATTTCCATCTATATAAATACATTTACAGTTACTAAACCTACTCCTAATACAACTCTTTATAAAGAAATACAATTACTAAATACATTCTACATATATAACGTATTCACACAATACAATGACGCTCGATTTATTGATAAAATTCTTTAAGCCCGGAACCCCTAACGACCCGAATTCATCTCCCGCCAAAAGCGCGCACAAAGGCGGACGCAGCAGACCTCACCCGAGCTCTAATCCCGCGGCATTTAAGCACTAATAGCTAAGATACTCGGCTGATTTAGCAATAATTACAAAGACGGGGAGATGGGAGAGGGAGGCGCTTAGGTTCCGGCGGAAGGGGGAGGGATGGATGGTAGACAACCGCTAAACACAATCGAGCGGGATTTGGGATAACGCGAGCACAGACCCGGATGTATGGGGGGGGGGGGGGGGATACGAGCGCAAGGACATACTTACGGGTTTGCAGAAATGGGCATGCAGGTGCACACGCATAATACATACGCACATACACATACACACACACACACACACACACACACACACACACACACACAGACACACACACAGACACACACACACAGACACACACACACACACAAACACACATATATATGCATATCTTTACACATATATGCACATGTGCACATACACTCACACACACACAGACACACGCTCATTTGAATATATATCTCAAATGAATTCTGAATATGGAAAGTAAGCTACACGATCTATCTCCTAAATGTCAGAGAAAATAATTTATCTATTTTCTCTGTTATAAAACAACTGTGGAAAAAATAACGGTTATTTTCTTTCGTCAAAACAAGATTCCGAGTTTGTTTACAGTCACTGTGAAGGTAGAGGGGGAGGGGGAGGGGGTGGAGCAGGGGAATCGTCTGTGTGTGTATGTATATATATATGGATATATATATATATATATATATATATATATATATATATATATATATATATATATATATATATATATATATATATATATATATAGATGTGTGTGTGTGTGTGTGTGTGTGTTTGTATGTATATATATATATATATATATAAGTATATATATATATATATATATATATATATATATATGTATATATATGTATGTGTGTATATATATACGTACATACATACATACATGCATACACACACACACACATATTTATATATGAAAAGATGTGCATATATATATATATATATATATATATATATATATATATATATATATATATATATATATATATATATATATATGTATATATGTGTATCTATATCATATCTATCTATATATCTACCTACCTACCTATCTATCTCTCTCTATATATATGTGTTTGTGTGTGTGTGTATACATGCCTGTACGTATTAGAACCCGATTCAGAAACAATGTCCAAAAATAAAAAGAAAAAAATTGTTCAAAAGAAAAAAAAAATAGTTCAAAGTCACATCCCAACCTGCACTTGTCAGGAGTCGAGGGGACGATCCGCGTCTCGAACTAGGACGATCCGCGTCTCGAACTAGGACGATCTCCCGAGGAAACAATTACACTCGGATCCGTCCCATGGCCCCCAGGGATAATCAGGAGAGAGAACTAGCAGTCAAGAAAGAGCTCCGCCGGGCGCGTTCGTAAGGGTTGCACTCCCTCTTTGGAGACGCAGGACAAACGACTCTATCGCATCATGGCAGCGAGAGAGTTCTTCAAAGGCTAAACAGACCTTGTTGGTAATGAGACTGTCTCTTCGTTACACGTTGTTAGGGCGAGGCTTTCCCGCCAACGCTCCCCCCCCCCCCAACGGAACAAAGGAAAAGAATTATCAATGTTTTTGTTGTTGATGCTGTTGCTGTTGTTGTTGTTTTCTGTTATATAAAGTCGATTCAAACACCGGTAGTTCATAATTATGATTCTAATTAGGGTAAATGAGGGAAGAAGGGAGTGAGTTGGAAAGAAGAGGGCAGGGGGGTTGGGGTAGGGGGTGGAAGTGAGTGTACAAAATCTTCAAATACATGTACATAAAGCCTATATGTGTACATATATGTACACACACACACACATACACACACACACACACACACACACACACACACACACACACACACACACACACACACACACACACACACACACACACACACACGCATATATATATATATATATATATATATATATATATATATATATATATATATATATATATATATATATATATATATATATATATAGGGAGATAGATGGATAGATAGAGAGATGTATGTATATGCATACATATATGTATATATATATATATATATATATATATATATATATATATATATATATATATATATATATTTATGTATATATATATATATAGGGAGATAGAGGATTGGATAGATGTTAGAGAGGATACATGTATGTACATATGCATACATATATGTATATATAAAAATATATATATATATATCTATATATTTATATCTATATATTTTTTTATATATATATATGTATATATATATATATATATATATATATATATATATATATATATATATATATATATATATATATATATATATATATGTATGTATGTATGTATGTATGTATGTATGTATGTATATATTTACATTTATATTATTTTTAGTTTAATTGATTAATTTATTTTTTCATATTTTAATTTAGTTATTTAGTTAGTCATTTATTCATTTATTTATCTATCTATTTACTTTTTAATGAGAAGGTTTTTTTTTTGTCTGATTTATTTACGTTACTGTCATGTAAACACACACACACGCAAGGGGAGAAGGAGGGAGATGAGAGGAAGGGAGAGGGAGAGGGAAAGAGAAAAGAGGAGGTAGAGGGAGGGAGATAAAAGACACAGAGAGGGAGAGGGATTTAGATAGATAGATAGAGAGGCAGACATAGATATATAAAAATAGATAGACAGACAGATAGATAGACAGAAAGAAGGTGATGAGAGAGAGAGAGAGAGAGAGAGGAGGAGAGAGAGAGAGAGAGAGAGAGAGAGAGAGAGAGAGAGAGAGAGAGAGAGAGAGAGAGAGGGAGGAAAAGGGGGAATAGGGTGGAGGGAAGAGAGAGGTAAGGAGGGAAGAGAGAAGACAGTAGGGAGAAAAGGAGGAGTAGAGAGAAGAGAAAGCAGGCAGATAGAAAAAAAAGGAAAGAGAGTAACAGGAAGAAAAAATGTTTTTTTTTGAAAAGTGGGAGAGATATGTTATAAGAGAGAGAGAAGAGATTGAGAGAGAGAGAGAGAGAGAGAGAGAGAGAGACATATATAGGGACATGTATAATAAGGCACATGACATATATATATGTATAAGTATATATATATATATATATAGGGACATATAAAGAGAAAGAGAAAGAGAGAGATAAAGAGAAGAGAGAAGCAAAGAGCCAACAAACAACCACACAAAGAGAAAAAGAAAAGAAAAAAATGGAAACAGAAAGAAAGATAATCAAAACAAACAAACAGAGAGACACAGAGAAAGAGAAAGGAAGATAAAAATGCCTCAAAGAAGGAGCTTATAATACAATATACATGGCTACTGGATTTTAAGACCGCTGTGTACTCTCTTAGTATATAAGTTTGTGTTTATATTTCGAAAAAAGTTTCCGTTAAGAAAAAAAAAAAAAAGTTTTAAAGGCCAAGTGAGGAAAGTTATTCACCTGCTTCGTACGTGAATAATCTTTTTTTTTTCTCTCTCTCCTCTCTCGGGAATGTTGGTATTTTGATTTTTTTTTTAATGTTTTTTTTATGTCTTGTGTATATATGTCTATATACATGATACGTGTTATTTCTTTATTTATTATTCTTTCTTTCTTTTTTTCTGTCTTGTGTATATTAGTGTCTATATGTTATATATTTTTTTATTGTGTTATTGTTTTTATCTATCTTTGTATCTATTTTTTCTGTCTTATGTATATTAATTTATGTATATATATATGAATATATATATATATATATATATATATATATATATATATATATATATATATATATATATATATATATATATATACATATATATATATATATATATATATATATATATATATATATATATATATATATATATATATATATATATATATATATATAATTTTTATTTTATTATTATTTTTTTCATTGTGTATCTTATTGTTTTTATTTATTTATTCATTTTTTTATTATAACCATTTTTTATGTCTTGTGTATATTGTTAACTCTATCTTTTATTTTTTGTTATCATTCTATTTTTTTCTACGTCTGTTGCATATGTATTGTTCTCTGTCTTTTATATTTTTTATGTTTTTCTTACGTCAGTTATAAAAATAATTTTATCATATTCAGCTCAGTTTATTTTGTTTATTTTTGTTACATATATATTTTCCAATCTGTCTTATTTTTTTTTCTTTCTGTCATGAAAATAACTGATATTCTTTTGTTTTTATCATCTTTCATCCGTCTTATCTTTAGTTCTTCCTTCCTCCCCAGTTATCCTCTGTTTCTCTATTTGCCTGATCTTTCTCCTTCTTCTTTTCTCTTAGAGGTACGACTGATATCTCCTCCATCTCCATCTCCATCTCCTTTCTTCTCCTCATTTTTTCCCCTCTCTTTTCATTCCTTCTTCTCCTCTGTCTCTTTCTCTCCTTCTTCATTCCTCCTTCTCTCTCTTTATCCTCTAGTTCCCTATTCATTCCTTCTCCACCTTCATCTCTCCAGCCTCCTTTCTCTCCACCCTAGTTTTTCTTCTTTATTCCTCCTCCATTTCCGCCTCTTCTCCCTCTCTCCTCCCTCTCCTTGTTCTCTCCTTCTTTCTTCCTTCTCCATCTTTCAACTCCCCCAAACATCTGGCATTTTTTTTACTCAGTTCTCTCTACCTCATTCTCTCTCTCTCTCTCTCTCTCTCTCTCTCTCTCTCTCTCTCTCTCTCTCTCTCTCTCTCTCTCTCTCTCTCTCTCTCTCTCTCTGTCTGTCTGTATGTCTGTCTCTCTCTCTCTCTCTCTCTTTTCTTCCTCCCTTCCGTTTTCTTCCTTTTCTTCTCTCCCCCTATTTCCATCCTCCATTCTCTCCTTTTCCCTGCTTCCTCCCTTCTCCTTCCCTCCCCTTGCTTTTTTGCCTTCCTACTCCTCTCATTTCCCCTCCCTCCCACCAGTTTTCTCAGATCCTCTTCCTACATCCTCCTTCCCTCCTTTCCTCCTCTCACCCCTTCTCTCTTCTCCCCGCCCCTCTCCCTTTTCTAATCTTTCTCGCTCCCTCCTTACCTCCTCCCTCCCTCATCCTCCCTCCCACACTCTCTCCCACCTCCCACCTCTGCTCCCACTCCTCCCCTCCGCTCAGAAAAAGAGACTTTACTTGGCCTTCCAACCTAACCACAACCTCGCGCACTCCCAGTCCCCCTCTCACACCCCCTTCCCCCTACTGCCTGCCCCTCCCAGTCCCTCTCCCCCCCTTCCCACCCTTCCCCCAGCGCCTAATACTGTACATCAGAGATCCTTAAGGAATTAAAATTAAATGGCTCTCAACCGCTCCGAATACTCGCCTTCTGATGAAGATTCTTCCCTGGCGAAGATCCAGGATTCACGGCAGGGAGAAGAATTGTTGAGACATAGAGGAGTAGAAGGAGGTGAGGGAAGAGAAAGATGAAAAGGAAGGAAAGTGATAGGAAGTGCAGGGATAGAGGAAAAAATGGAAGGTGAGGAAGGGAAGAGGAAAGGGAGGAAATGAGGTAAGGAAGTGAGTATAACGAGGAAGGGGAGGCTGTATAAAAGGATAGGGAAAGGAAAGGAAGGGAGGATAGGTGAGGATTGGAGGAAGGGAGAGGGAAATTTAGGAGAAGAGAGAGTGAGGACAGGCCGAGTATATATATATATGAGTGAAGAGAGAATGAAAAGGGAGATAGATTTATGAGTATAGAGGAGGATGAGGAAGGTGGGTGAGGAGAAAGAGCAAGCGTGAGGAAAGGAAAGGAAAGGGAAAAGAAGAGTATGAAGGATAGGTAAAGGGAAGAAAATTGGGAAGCGAAAAGGGGATGGAGGAAGGAAGAGGGAAAGGACGAGGAAGGAAGGAAAGGAAGTGAGGAAAGGTGGAAGGAGGAAAAAGAACAAGTGAAGGGAAGGAGAGGTGAGGAGGGAAGGAAGGCAGGAAGGAAGAGTGAGGAAGAAGGAAAGGAGGGAGAAGGAGGAGGAGGGAGGATGTGAGGAGGGTGGAAGAGGAACGAGGGAGGATCGTGAGGGAGGAAGAGAAGGAGGTGAGTAGAGGAAAGAAAGGAAGGGGAAGGAAGAGGGTGCAGGAGAAAGTGAGAAGAAGGAAGGAAGGAAGGAGAGAGTCAAGAGAGAAAGGGAAGAGAGAAAGGAAAAGGGAAAGTGGTGAGGGGATGGTGAGGAA
>NC_091554.1:48050444-48055444 GCF_042767895.1 Penaeus vannamei | reverse complement strand
TCTTCCCTAAGAGTCTCCCTCCTTCAAGACTCCTTCAAGACCCGCCGATACGAGCTGTAAAGGAGAGACTCGAGGCAAACTTCGGCCGTAAAGTGAAAGAGAACACCTGAGCCACTAAATGGATGGCCGCGGAGATGGCGCCGGCAGCACGAGTGGAAAGAGTTGTTCGTACCGGAAAGCGCTCGCGGAAGGATATGATGAAGGGCTAATGCCTCAGTCTCTCTCCGTCGGGCTTCGGAGACGCTTGGGGGGCGGGGAGTTATCCGTCGTTGGGGGAAGGGAAGGGGAGATGAGGGGAGAGGGGAAGAAGCGAAAAATAAAGGAGGAAGGGAGGGAAGCGGATAGATAAATATACACAGAGGTAATAGATATATTGATACGCAATAAAAATGGATGGACAGGGAGTCTGTGGAAAACATTTATCTATATTATAATCTATTTATATTATTTATTTATTCATATTATTTATATTATTTATTAACATTTATTTATATTATTTATTTATATTATTTATTAACATTTATTTATTTTATTTATTTATATTATTTATTAACATTTATTTATATTATTTATTAATATTTATTTATTTATATTTATATTTATCAGCTTTATATTATCATTATTAGAGCCATTGATTATCAACATCATCATTTACATTATAATGTTAATGATAAAAGAGACAATAACGTAGTAATTACGGTCATTATTATAATCATAATTATGATAATGATTATGAAAAAGTTAATACTATAAGATATTAATACTAATAATGATATGATAATGATATTGATAACGATTATGAGGATGCTAATGATAATGATACAATGGTAATACTTACAATGATGATGATAATAATAATTATAATAATAATGATAATAACGATGATAATGATAATGATAATGAATGATAATGATGATGATAGCAATGATAACAACAATAATAACAATAATGATACTAGTAATAAAGACAATAACGATAGTAGAGATGTTGATAATAACGATAATAGTAATGATAATGATGATAATGATAGTGATGATGATAATGATGAGTATAATAGAAATGGTAACGATAATGATAATAATGGTAATGATAATGATAATAATGATAATGATGACACTAGAATAATGACAAAGATAATAATAATGATAATAATAATGATAATAATAATAATAATAATAATAATAATAATAATGATAATAATAATAATGATAATAATAATAACAATAATAATAATAGTAATAATAACAATAATACAACATAAATTATACCAATGATGATAATAATAACACTACAGCTGTTGAGAACGGTAATGGTATTATTGTTATTATTCCCAGCACTACAAATATCAGTAATACCTATAAATACATTCGCATTGTAGCAACCTAGATATAATAATTATAACAACAATAACAATTTTTATATCAGTATCCGTAGTATAAGCAACAACAACTGCTATGAATACAACTCAATATCAGTAAGCAATAACAACTGCTATAAATACAACTAAGATGGTGGTTGTGATGATAGTTAAAAGGAGTTTTGTTTCGTATGTTGAAGGATGTTGCACTGGGGTCTTGGGTATAACATCAGCTGATTTATGTCCATATTTAGGTATCCATTTTCTCCTGCACTGCCGCTCCACTCTCTCTTACATGTACCTCCTTCTATTCTCCTCTTTTCGATCTCCTCTTCTCTTTCTTTATCTCTCTCTCTTTCATCCACCTCCTTCTATCCTCCTCTTTTCGATCTCCTCTTCTCTTTCTTTATCTCTCTCTCTTACATCCACCTCCTTCTATCCTCTCCTTTACGATTTCCTTTTCTCTTTCTCCACTCTTTCTTTATCTCTCTCTCTTTCATCCACCTCCTTCTATCCTCCCCCTTTCGATCTCCTTTTCTCTTTCTCCTCTCTTTCTTTATCTCTCTCTCTATTACATGCACCTCCTTCTATCCTCCCCTTTTTGATTTCCTTTTCTCTTTCTCCACTCTTTCTTTATCTCTCTCTTACATCCACCTCCTTCTATCCTCCCCCTTTCGGTTTCCTTTTCTCTTTCTTCACTCTTTCCTTATCTCTCTCTCTCTTACATCCACCTCCTTCTATTCTCCCGTTTTTGATTTCCTCTTCTCTTTCTCCTCTCTTTCTTTATCTCTCTCTCTTACATCTACCTCCTTCTGTTCTCCCTTTTTTGATTTACTCTTCTCTTTCTCCTCTCTTTCTTTATCTCTCTCTCTTACATCTACCTCCTTCTGTTCTCCCTTTTTTGACTTACTCTTCTCTTTCTCCTCTCTTTCTTTATCTCTCTCTCTTACATCTACCTCCTTCTGTTCTCCCTTTTTTGATTTACTCTTCTCTTTCTCCTCTCTTTCTTTATCTCGCTCTCTCTTACATCTACCTCCTTCTGTTCTCCCCTTTTTGATTTCATCTTCTCTTTCTCCTCTCTTTCTTTATCTCTCTCTCTTTCATCCACCTCCTTCTATCCTCTCCTTTTCGATCTCTTCTCTTTCTCCTCTCTTTCTTTATCTCTCTTTCTTTCATCCACCTCCTTCTATCCTCCCCTTTTCGATCTCTTCTCTTTCTCTTCTCTTTCTGTATCTCTATCTCTTTCATCCACCTCCTTCTATCCTCTCCTTTTCGATCTCTTCTCTTTCTCCTCTCTTTCTTTATCTCTCTGTCTCTTACATCCATCTCCCTCTATCCTCCCTCTTTCGATCTCCTTTTCTGTTTCTCCACTCTTTCTTTATCTCTCTCTCTTTCATCCACCTCCTTCTATCATCCTCTTTTCTCTTTCTCCTCTCGTTCTTTATCTCTCTCTCTTTGATCCACCTCCTTCTATCCTCCCCCTTTCGATCTTGTTTTCTCTTTCTCCACTTTTTCTTTATCTCTCTTTCGCTTTCTTTCTTTCACCTGCTTATTTTTTCGTTTAGTCGTATTTATCACTCCACCTCTCTCATCTCTCATTTTCTTCTTCCTTTTCTCTCTCATTTCATCCACTTCCTTGTCCTCTCTCCATCCACCGCCTTCGTCTTGCATCCACTCTTCCCCCTTCCCCCACCCACCAGGTCCACCTTCTCTTCTCCCTCTCATCCACATTCTTTCTCCCACTCCTCTCCTCTCTCCTTTCAATTCCATCTCTCTTCACCCATCTCCTTTTCTCATTCATTCACCCCCTTAATCTCTCATCCTACCTCTTCCTCCCCCCACTCCATTTCCTCTCCCTCTCACTCATCCATCTTTCTTCAGCCAACCTTTCGCCGCATCTCTCTCACTCCTTCCTCCTTCTCTCTTCCACCCTCCCCCTCCCTTATCTACCACCATCTTTCTTCATCCTCACCCTCCCCTCCTCCCCTCCTCCCTCCCCTCTCCCCCTTCCCTCCTTCCTTACCAAACTTCATCTCTCTTCACCCTTTCCTTCCTTCCCCTCCTTCCCATCTCACCTCTCACTCCCTCCTCCATCTCTCTTCCCCCACCCCCTCCTCTCTCTCCCCACCCCCCTTCCTTCTTCCCCCTCCCTCTCCTCTATCTCTCTTCACCACCCCACCTCTCTCTCCCCACCCTCCCCTTCCCTCTCCTTTCCCCTTCCTATCCCTCCCCCTCCTCCCCCTTTTCCCCTACCTCTCCCTCCCTCCATCTGGGCCATCTCTCTTCCCCACCTCCCTCCCTCCCTCCGCCTGGGCCATCTCTTTTCACCACCTCCCTCCCTCCCTCCCTCCCTCTCCCCTCCCTCCTCCCCACCTCCCTCTCCCATTCCCCACCTCCCTCTCCCTCTCCTCCCTCCCCTCCCCACCTCCCCTCCCTCCCTCCTCCTTCCCCACCTCCCTCCCTCCCTCCTCCTTCCCCACCTCCCCCACCCTCCCTCCACTTGGGCCATGAACCTGACAGTTACTCCAGCGCCAACAGATGCGACCATTATGCTCAAGTACGAGAACCGCCGCCGCGTGTTGGAACTACAGCCGTTCTCAGCGCCCGAAACAGCCCGTAGCTCAGCCCGGAGAGGGAGGGAGGGTGGGAGGGGGGAAGGGAGGGAGGGAGGGATGGATGGGTTGGGAGGGTTGGGAGGAGGGGGTGAAAGGGAGAGAGGGGGGAGGGTTGGGAGGGTTGGTAGGGTTGGGGGTAGAGAAGGGGAAGGGGGGAGTAGAAAGGGGATGGGAGGGTGGGGGTAGAGAAGGGGAGGGAAGGAGGGGGTAGGGAGGGTTGGGAGGGTTGGGGGAGTAGAGAGGGGAAGAAGGGAGGAGAAGGGGGGGAAGGGAGGGAGGGAGGATGGGGGTAGAGAGGGAAGAAGGGAGGAGGGGGAGGGAGGGTTGGGAGGGTTGGGGTATGAGAGGAAGAGACGAGGGAGGGGGGAGGGAGGGAGGGAGGGAGGGAGGGGAGGTAGACAGGAGAAGAAGGGGAGAGGGGGAGGGAAGGAGGGAGGGGGAGGGAAGGGGGGAGGAGGGTTGGGGGTAGAGGAGGGGAAGAAGGGAGGGAGGAGTTGGGAGGGTTGGGGGCAGAGAGGGAGAGACGGAGGTAGGGGGAGGGGAAGGAGGGAGAGGGGGAGGGGGGGTTGGGAGGGTTGGGGGTAGAGAGGGAGAGACGGAGGTAGGAGGCGAGGGGGGAAGGAGGGGTAAGGAGGGTTGGGGGTAGAGAGGGGGAGAGGGGGATCAAGTGAGGACATATATATAAATATATCTATATGTCTGTCTGTATCTATCTATCTATCTATATAAGTGTTTATATGTATGCATGATTACATATACATATACATACACACACACACATATATATATATATATATATATATATATATACATACACCGAGCGTATGATGAATATCTCAAACCCGAATAACAACGAAGGAAGAATATCTTATCTTAATATCTTAACAAAGAAGATGATAAAAAAGAATACCTTAGCAGAGAAACTTAAACCTGAAAATCGTCTGTTGGTTTCTGTTTAATCTTCATCACATCAACGCCCTTACCTATCATCACAAAATAATTATCTTAGTACTTTCATCTTCATTTAT
>NC_091554.1:48032944-48035444 GCF_042767895.1 Penaeus vannamei | reverse complement strand
GTAGGAAAATGTATGGGGATAGAGGGATGAGGGGTGTGTGTCTGTGGGGGTGTTGTAGAAAGAGGTGGAAAGGAAGGTGGGAGTGGAAAGTGGAAAATGGGGGGATAAAGGGATTTGGAAAGTGGGGAGGTTTGGAGGGTGGAAAAGATGAAAAGGTGGGGATGAGGAGGGGAGGGAATGGGGTTGAAAAGTGGGGGAATGGTGGAGATGGGATGGGGAGGAAGGTAGAGGTGGAGGTGGAGGTAGAGATAGAGGTGGAATGAGGGGACAATGGGGGAGATATATCAGAGGTTGGGGGATGTATGGGGAAAGAAAGGGTAAAAGGAGGGGAAAGGGAAGATTTCAAGTGGAGTGGGGGTAAAGAGGGGGGGTAGATAGATAGGGCAGTGGTGGGGTAGACGAAGGGGGGGGAGGGGGAGGGGTTGGAGGAGCAAGGAATGGGAAGAAAAGGTGACGATGAGAGTGGATAGAATAACAGGAAAAGGGATAGAAAGGGATGATAAGGAGGAAGTGATGAGAATGGATAGAATAACAGGAAGAGGGACAGAAAAGGATGATAAGGAGGAAGTGATGAGAGTGGATAGAATAACAGGAAGAGGGATAGAAAAGGATGATAAGGAGGGAGTAATGAGAGTGGATAGAATAACAGGAAGAGGGATAGAAAAGGATGATGATGACGAGGAGGAAGAAGACGATGATGGTGATAAGGACGATAAGGTTGATAGTGATGATGATGACGATGGTGATGACGATGGTGATGATGATGAGGAAGAAGGAGAGGATTAAAAATAGAAAAAAAGAAGATAAGGTAAAAATGAGAAAGAGCGAGTAGTGAGAAAACAAGAGATAAAGGATAATAAGGACTCACTGATAAAGAGGTTATTAATGACAAGGAGAAGGAGGGGAAGGAGAAGAAGGAAAAGGAGAGGAAAAGGGAAGAGAAGGAAGAGACTGAGAAAGGATGGGAGAAGGAAAATTGGAAAAAAGGTAGAAAAGAAAGAAGATTGGATAAAAGGAGGAAAAGGAGATTGGAAAGGAGGAAGGGAAGGGGGTAAGGGAGAAGATTGGGGAAGAGGGTGGAGGAGAAAGGAGATTGGAGGAGAGAGAGGTAAAAAAGGAGATTAATTGGAAAAATGGGAGAGAAAAAGAGAGATTGGAAAGGAGGAAGAGAAAGAGGAGATGATTGGAAAGGAAAAGAAGACAAAAAAAAAAAAAAAACACAGATTGGAAAGGTAGAAGGAAGGGAAAAATTGCAAAAGAGAAGTGTAGGGGAGGAAGGGGAAGAGAAGATTAGAAAAAAAAACACTCAGAGAAGGCCACAGAAAATGGGGGGAGTGGAGGGGGAAGATTGGGGGAGAAAGGGGGGCAATATGGGGATGAAAGGGGGGGGAAGGGGGAAGGGGGGAGGGGGAGGGAGGGCCAGCCGACGTCGATTCCCCCACCCTGGATAGCTGTAGTTGATACGATTTGGTCCGGGAAGACGTGGGCGGCATTGAGACTGAGGTGGTGGGCGGGGGATGGGGTGGGTGGAGGGGGATGGAGGTGAGGGTGAAGGGGTTGAAGGGGGAAGTGGGTGTGAGGGAAAGGGATGGGGAGGGTGAGGGGGGAGAGGGGGTGGAAGGGTTGAAGGGGGAAGGGGGGGGGAAGTGGGTGTGAGAGGGGGGGGGATGGGGGAGGGGGGAAGGGGGTGGAAGGGTTGAAAGGAAGGGGAGGAGGGAAGTAGGTGTGAGGGGGATGGGGGGAAGGCTGAGGGGGGGGAATGGGGAGAGGGGTGGGGAATGAGGAGGTTGGGTGGGGGGCTTGAAGGGGAAGTGGGGGAAGTGGGTGGGAGGGAAGGGGAAAGGAGAGGAGGGAGGGAGGGAAGGGGTAGGTGGGGAGGAGTGAGTTGTTTGGGAGGGGGTACATGGGGAGAGGTAAGTGGTAGTGAGAAAGACAGTTGATAGAGGGATAGAATAGGGAGGGAGGGAGGGAGAGAAGGCGGGAGGGAGGTAAGAAGAAGGGAGGGAGAGAAGGGAGAGATGGGAGGGAGGTAAGTAAGAGGAGGGAGAGAAGGGAGAGAAGGGAGGGAAGAAGGAGGAGAAAGGAGGAAGGGGGAGGGAGGTAAGAAAGAGAGGGAGAGAAGAGGAGGGAGAAGAGAGAGGGAGGGGGAGGGAGGGAAAGGAGGAGAAGAGATAAGGAAGGAGGGAAGGAGAAGAGGGGAACAGGACGGAGAGGAGGACGAGGTGGAAGAGGAGAGGGGGTGGAGGAAGAGAAACAGTGAAAGGGGTGGAGATCGAAGGAGGGAGAAGAGAGAGAGAGGGAAGCTAACGGGGAGTGTAGGTGGAGGGGTGTAGGAAGGGGTGGGGGAGGGGTGTTAACGAATGGAGGGAAATTATGTCAATTTATTCAAGTCGCTATATATCCATGTAAGTTGTATAACCATGTATGTATGTGTTTATGTCTATTTATGTCTGTACATGACAGTTTATGTCTGTACATGACTGTGTATGTCTGTATATGA
>NC_091554.1:48023542-48027444 GCF_042767895.1 Penaeus vannamei | reverse complement strand
GAGGAAAGTGAGAAGGAGGGAAGAGGGAGGAAGGGGGAAAGAGGGAAGGAAAGAGGGAGGGAGGAGGGGGGGAGAATGGTACAGAAGGAGAGAGGGAGGGAGGAGGAGGGAAAAGAGAGTCAGAAAGAGGGGGGAAGAAAGGTACAGAAGGAGGGAGGGAGGGAGCGAAGAGGGGGAGGGGAGACCCCCCAGGAACTTTTGTCTCCGCCTCCGACCGCTGTGATCCGCCAATTTGCAATGGAGAGACTTAGGTTGTTTTCCTTTTGCAATATTGCTTTCTGGCGCTGGCGACGAAAAGGGGATTCAGACACCTTGGTTTTCCTTATTACTTCGGTTTGTTTTATTGTGTTTCTCTCTTTTCTTTTCTTTTTTTATTCTTTTGTTCGTTTTTTTTTTTTTTTTTTTTTTTTTTTTTTTTTTACTTTGGTTTGGTTATTGTGTTTGTCGCTTTTATTCTTTTTGTGTCTCTTTCTATTGTTCGTTCTGGGTTATTGTTTTGCTTTTTTTTCTTCTTCTTTTGTTCGATCTACGTTATTGGTTTGTCGTTGTATAATGTCTTTTTGTCTTTCTCATCTTTTTATCTGTACATCTTATACAACTATTTATGCGTCTATTTATCTATTTATATATTCATCTATATTTCTATCATTCTAAGCATATATCTGTTCATCTATTTATTTCTAAATCTATCTCTATATTTCTATTAATCTAAGTATATATGTCTGTATGCATCTCCCTATCTATCTATCTATCTATTGGTGGATATAATTTTTATATTTAATCACATTTATTATGAAGCTTGGCAGTGATGTATGTCTTTCCCTCATTCCAATCATGAATTTTGAATTATAAATCCATCAAAATCAGAAAATAGCAGGAAAGTCGAATATTTGACATTATATAATTCATTTGGATTTTCTTTCTCTCTCTCTCTCTCTCTCTCTCTCTCTCTATCTATCTATCTATCTATCTATCTATCTATCTATCTATCTATCTATCTATCTACCTATCTATCTATCTATCTATCTATCTATCTATCTATCTATCTATCTCTCTCTCTCTCTCTCTCTCTCTCTCTCTCTCTATTCTGAACCTTTTTTGCAACATTTCTTTTATAAACCTTTTGTCGGAAAGATATTTGTGCCGCATTTTGATTTTCTTTTATTTTATTTTTTATTATCATTATTTTTTTGTTTGTTTGTTTGTTTGTTTGCTTAGGGATCTGATTTTTTCTTCTTTTTTGTATATTGAACCTTGTATTAACTTAGGAAATTTAAATTATATGTTAGTTTTCAATGGAAGAATAGACACCACTACATCTCATTAAAGTAATTAGAATCGAAGCTTACTTCACAGAGTTTAATTATCTCTCCTTACTCCTGCTTAAGTGAGATTAGAATAAGCAGCTAAGGTCATAAGCGGCGAACACCTTGTGGGATTAAAATGTTAGAATATTTTAAAAGTTGAAAAATTCTATCAATGAATAATGCTTCTTATTAGTAAAAGTAAATAATAAGGAATGTGATATTAACAATAAGAGCATAAATATCAAGCTTTAAGTGAGTAGAGTGGAATGAAGTAGCGGTTTCGCTTTTTAAAGTGGTGAAAAATGCGAGATAAATACTTAAGGAACACTTTATTTATATAAGCGCCATGAAGGGGAAGAGAAGTCATTCTGGCCAGGTGGGGAAATGGAGTCACTCTAAATAGGTAGCTAAATGGTCATTCTGAACAGGGAGGGAAATGGAGTTATTCTCAAGAGATAGGGATATGGAATCATTTTAAACAGATAGGGAAATGGCGTCAGTTTGAACACATAGGGAAATTAGGTCATTCTGATCAGGGAGGGAACTGGAGTCATTATGATCAGGGAGTGAAGTAGAGTCATTCTAAACAGGTAGGGAAACAGAGTCAGTTTGATCACGTAGGGAAATGGAGTCATTCTGATCAGGTTCAGAAAATGAGTCATCCTAAACAGGTAAGGAAATGGAGTCACTCTGATCAGGAAGGGAAACGGAGTCACTCTAATCAGGTAGGGAAATGGAGTCACTTTGAACAGGGAGGGAAATGGAATCATTTTGGCCAGGGAGGGAAACGGAGTCACTCTAATCAGGGAGGGAAATGGACTCACTTTAATCAGAGAGGGAAACGGAGTCATTCTAATATGGGAGGGAAACGGACTCACTCTAATCAGGGAGGGAAATGGACTCACTCTAATCAGGGAGGGAAATGGAATCATCCTGACCAGCGAGGGAAATAGAGTCGCTCAGACCAGATACATCACGAAGCCTCTCTGACCGGTTAAACATGATGACATTCTCACCAGGCAGACCAAAGCGAAAATTCCGTCACAGGTAAATAAAGAGCCGCTCTGACCAGTCTTTGAAACGAGGTCACTTTGACCAGACGGGGAAACGGCCCTGTCTCTTCGTGTTTGCGTAGGGAAATGTGTCCAAGGTCGACGAGTGTTTAAAAAAGGTGGATTTAGTCGTGTCGCAGCGTTTCAGCGGAGGAATTGGATGTATATTGTCGCCTGCGGAGAGGGAAATGGAATCGGATTGTCGTGTCTGGTGATGTGTCCGTAATTAGACTGGGATTTTATTTTTCCTGAAAATAGGAAAGGGTGTTTGTATGTTCATCTGTCTGTGTGTATATGTACATGTGTTTTTCTTTTCTTTTCTCTCTCTCTCTCTCTCTCTCTCTCTCTCTCTCTCTCTCTCTCTCTCTCTCTCTCTCTCTCTCTGTCTCTCTCTCTCTCTCTCTCTTTGTCTCTGTCTCTCTTTAAATATATTTATGTATCTATATGCGTGTGTGTGTGTGGTTATTTTTCATCCTTTTATTTCCCCTTTTTAATCACCTTTTTTTCTCTTTCCTCCTTTCATTCATTCATTCCCACTAAAAAGAAAAGAAAAAAAGTAAAAAAAAAAAAAAAAAAAGTGCAGCTCTTCATTTTCACAAAACGTCCAGCGACCGCCCCGGGCCCCCCCCCCGGGCCCCGGCGCAGACAGAAACAGCGTGGAAGCGATTGAGTCTTCGGATGAGACTCCGCTAATCGTTTTTTTTTTTTTCTTTTCTTCTCTCTTTCTCTTTTCTTTTTTTTCTTTTTTTTCTTTTTCTCTTTTCTTTTTTCTTTGTTTTTTTTTCCTTTTTCTTTTCTTTTCTTTTTTTCTTTTTTTCTTTTCTTTTCTCTTTTATCTTTTTCTCTTTTCTTTTTTCTTTTCTTTTCTTTCCTCCTTTCCTCTTTTCTCTTTTGCTTCCCACCTAAAAAAAAAAAAAAAAAAAAAAAAAAGTGATTGAGTCTTCGGATGAGACTCCGCCAATTGCTTTTTTCTTTTTTCTTTTCTTTTTTTCTTAGCTTTCTTTTCTTTTTTTCTTTTTTCTCCTTTTTTTCTTTTATTTTATTTTATTTACTTCCTTTTCTTTCCTTTCTCTTTTCTTTTCTCTTTTCCTCTTTTCTCCATTTCTTCCCAAGTAAAAAAAAAAAAAAAAAAAAGCGATTGAGTCTTCGAATGAGACTCCGCCAGTCGCTTTTTTTTTCTTTTCTTTTCTTTTTTTCTCTTTTCTTTTCTTTTCTTTTCTCCTTTCCTCTTTTCTCCTTTCCATCTTTTCTTTTCTCTTTTCCTCTCTTCTCCTTTCCTTCCCACCTAAAAAAAAAAGAAAAAAAAAAAAGAAAAAAAAGTAAAAAAAAAAAAAAAAAAAGCGACTGAGTCTCCGAATGAGACTCGCTGCCTTTCGTCCGCATTCTGAGCCTCATTTACCTGAACCTGAAGCCTAATGAGCAGAGGGGGGGGGGGTGGGGGGGGGGGATCGCCCGCTGATATCGGGGCGCTAAGTGGAGTTGGTCTTGCGTTGGATTTCTTTCTTGAGCTTTTTTTTATTTCTTTCTTTCTTCTTTTTTTTTC
>NC_091554.1:48013542-48021042 GCF_042767895.1 Penaeus vannamei | reverse complement strand
AGACTCCGCCAATCGCTGCCTTTCTTTTTTCTTTTCCTTTTTTTTTCTTTTCTTTTCTTTTCTCTCCGAATGAGACTCGCTGCCTTTCGTCCGCATTCTGAGCCTCATTTACCTGAACCTGAAGCCTAATGAGCGGGGGGGGGGGGGGGGGGGATCGCCCGCTGATATCGGGGCGCTAAGTGGAGTTGGTCTTGCGTTGGATTTCTTTCTTGAGCTTTTTTTTATTTCCTTTTTTTTCTTCTTTTTCTTTTCTTTTTTCTTTTTTTTCTTTCTTTTTTTCTTTTTTTTCTTTTCTATTTTTTTCTTTTTTTTCTTTTTTTCTTCTTTTTTTTGTTTTTTTTTTTTTCTTTTTCTTTTTTTCTTTTCTGTTTTTGTTTTCTTTTTTTCTTTTCTTTCTTTTCTTTTTCTCTTTTCTTTTTTATCTTTTTCTCTTTTCTTTTTTCTTTTCTTTTCTCTATTCTTTTTTTCTTTTCTTTCTTATCTTTTTATCTTTTCTTATCTTTTCATTTCTCTTTTCCTTTTTTTCTTTTCTTTTCTCTCCGAATGAGACTCGCTGCCTTTCGTCCGCATTCTGAGCCTCATTTACCTGAACCTGAAGCCTAATGAGCAGAGGGGGGGGGGGGGGGAGGGGGGGGAATCGCCCGCTGATATCGGGGCGCTAAGTGAAGTTGGTCTTGTGTTGGACTTCTTTCTTGAGCTTTTTTTTATTTCTTTTTACTTCTTTTTTTTTTTTTTTTCTTTTTCTTTTTTTTTCTTTTTTTTTTCTTTTTTTTCTTTTTTTTATTTTTCTTTTCTTTTTCTTTCTTTGTCTTTTTTTTCTTTTTTTTTCTTCTTCTTTTCTATTTTTTCTGTTTTTTTTCTTTTTTTCTTTTCTTTTTTAGTTTTCTTTTTTTTCTTTTCTTTTTTGTTTTCCTTTTTTCCTTTTCTTTCTTTTCTTTCTTTCTTTTCTTTTTTATCTTTTTCTTTTCTCATCTTTTCTTTTCTCTTTTCCTTTTTTTCTTTTCTTTTCTTTCCTCTCCGGATGAGACTCGCTGCCTTTCGTCCGCATTCTGAGCCTCATTTACCTGAACCTGAAGCCTAATGAGCCTGGGGGGGGGAGGGGGGGGGGATCGCCCGCTGATATCGGGGCGCTAAGTGGAGTTGGTCTTGCGTTGGATTTCTTTCTTGAGCTTTTTTTTATTTCCTTTTTTTTTCTTTTTCTCGTCTTTTTTCTCGGCCTTTCTATTTTTTGTTTTCTTTTTCTTTTTTTCTTTTTCTTTTTCTTTTTTCTTTTTCTTTTTTCCTTTTCTTTTTTTGTTTTTTTCTTTTCCTTTTATTCTTTTTTTTTTCTTTTCTTTTTTCTTTTCTTTTCTCTATTCTTTTTTACTTTTCTTTTTTTATCTTTTTTCTTTTATCTTTTCTTTTCTCTCCGAATGAGACTCGCTGCCTTTCGTCCGCATTCTGAGCCTCATTTACCTGAACCTGAAGCCTAATGAGCCTGGGGGGGGGAGGGGGGGGAATCGCCCGCTGATATCGGGGCGCTAAGTGGAGTTGGTCTTGCGTTGGATTTCTTTCTTGAGCTTTTTTTTATTTCTTTTTTTTCTTTTCTTTTATTCTTTTCATATTTTCTTTTCTTTTTTCTTTTCTTTTCTTTTCTCTTTTCCTCTTTTCTCCTTTCCTTCCCACCTAAAAAAAAAAAGAAAAAGAAAAAAAGTAAAAAAAATATTTAAAAAAAGCGATTGAGTCTACGAATGAGACTCCGCCAATCGCTTTTTTTCTTTTCTTTTCTTTTCTCTCCGAATGAGACTCGCTGCCTTTCGTCCGCATTCTGAGCCTCATTTACCTGAACCTGAAGCCTAATGAGCCTGGGGGGGGGGAGGGGGGGGGGTCGCCCGCTGATATCGGGGCGCTAAGTGGAGTTGGTCTTGTGTTGGACTTCTTTCTTGAGCTTTTTTTAATTTCTTTTTTCTTTATTTTTCTTTTCTTTTTTTCTTTGTCTTTTTTTCTTTTTTTTCTTTTTCTTTTCTATTTTTTTTTCTTTCTTTTTTTCTTCTTTTTTTATCTTTTTTTTCTTTTCTTTTCTTTTATTCTTTTCATATTTTCTTTTCTTTTTTCTTTCTTTTCTTTTCTCTTTTCCTCTTTTCTCCTTTCCTTCCCACCTAAAAAAAAATAAATAAATAAAAAAGCGACTGTCTCCGAATGAGACTCGCTGCCTTTCGTCCGCATTCTGAGCCTCATTTACCTGAACCTGAAGCCTAATGAGCGGGGGGGGGGAGGGGGGGGGGGGGGGACTCGCCCGCAGATATCGGGGCGCTAAGTGGAGTTGGTCTTGTGTTGGACTTCTTTCTTGAGCTTTTTTTAATTTCTTTTTTTTCTTTTTTTCTTTTCTTTTCTTTTTTTTCTTTTTCTTTGTCTTTTTTCTTTTTTTTTCTTTTTTCTATTTTTTCTGTTTTTTTTTCTTTTTTTCTTCTTTTTTTATCTTTTTTTTCTTTTCTTTTATTCTTTTCATATTTTCTTTTCTTTTTTCTTTTCTTTTCTTTTCTCTTTTCCTCTTTCCTCCTTTCCTTCCCACCTAAAAAAAAATGAAAAAAAGAAAGAAAAAAAAGAAAAAAAGTAAAAAAAAAAAAAAAAAAAAAAAAAGCGACGGAGTCTCCGAATGAGACTCGCTGCCTTTCGTCCGCATTCTGAGCCTCATTTACCTGAACCTGAAGCCTAATGAGCGGGGGGGGGGAGGGGGAGGGGGGGGGGAATCGCCCGCTGATATCGGGGCGCTAAGTGGAGCTGGTCTTGTGTTGGATTTCTTTCTTGAGCTTTTTTTTATTTCCTTTTTTTCTTTTTTTCTTTTCTTTTCTTTTTTTTCTTTTTCTTTGTCTTTTTTCTTATTTTTTCTTTTTTCTATTTTTTCTGTTTTTTTTTCTTTTTTTCTTCTTTTTTTATTTTTTTTTTCTTTTCTTTTATTCTTTTCATATTTTCTTTTCTTTTTTCTTTTCTTTTCTTTTCTCTTTTCCTCTTTCCTCCTTTCCTTCCCACCTAAAAAAAAAAAATAAAAAAGAAAGAAAAAAAGAGAAAAAAAAGTAAAAAAAAAAAAAAAAAAAAAAAAAAAACGACGGAGACTTCGAATGAGAATCCCTGCCTTTCGTCCGCATTCTGAGCCTCATTTACCTGAACCTGAAGCCTAATGAGCCTGGGGGGGGGAGGGGGGGGAATCGCCCGCTGATATCGGGGCGCTAAGTGGAGTTGGTCTTGTGTTGGATTTCTTTCTTGAGCTTTTTTTTATTCTTTTTTCTTTTCTTTTTTTTCTTTTTTTTTTGTCTTTTTTTTCTTTTTTTTCTTTTTCTTTTTTTTCTGTTTTTTTTCTTTTTTTTCTTTTTTCTCTTTTTTTCTTTTTTTTCTTTTCTTTTCTTTTATTCTTTTCATATTTTCTTTTCTTTTTTCTTTTCTTTTCTTTTCTCTTTTCCTCTTTCCTCCTTTCCTTCCCACCTAAAAAAAAAAAAATAAAAAAGAAAGAAAAAAAGAGAAAAAAAAGTAAAAAAAAAAAAAAAAAAAAAAAAAAAAGCGACGGAGACTTCGAATGAGACTCGCTGCCTTTCGTCCGCATTCTGAGCCTCATTTACCTGAACCTGAAGCCTAATGAGCCTGGGGGGGGGAGGGGGGGGGGATCGCCCGCTGATATCGGGGCGCTAAGTGGAGTTGGTCTTGCGTTGGATTTCTTTCTTGTGCTTTTTTTTATTTCCTTTTTTTTTCTTTTTCTCGTTTTTTTTTTCGGTCTTTCTATTTTTTGTTTTCTTTTTTTTTTTTTCTTTTTCTTTTTCTTTTTTCTTTTTCTTTTTTCTTTTTCTTTTTTTGTTTTTTTCTTTTCCTTTTATTCTTTTTTTTTCTTTTCTTTTTTCTTTTCTTTTCTCTATTCTTTTTTACTTTTCTTTTTTTATCTTTTTTCTTTTATCTTTTCTTTTCTCTCCGAATGAGACTCGCTGCCTTTCGTCCGCATTCTGAGCCTCATTTACCTGAACCTGAAGCCTAATGAGCCTGGGGGGGGGAGGGGGGGGGGATCGCCCGCTGATATCGGGGCGCTAAGTGGAGTTGGTCTTGCGTTGGATTTCTTTCTTGAGCTTTTTTTTTATTTCCTTTTTTTTCTTTTCTTTTTGTTTTTGTCTTTTCTTTTTCTTTTCTTTTTCTTTTTTTTCTTTTTTTTTCTTTTTTTATCTTTTTTTTCTCTTCTTTTTTTTTCTTTTCTTTTCTTTTATTCTTTTCATATTTTCTTTTCTTTTTTCTTTTCTTTTCTTTTCTCTTTTCCTCTTTCCTCCTTTCCTTCCCACCTAAAAAAAAAAAATAAAAAAGAAAGAAAAAAAGAGAAAAAAAAGTAAAAAAAAAAAAAAAAAAAAAAAAAAAAAGCGACGGAGACTTCGAATGAGACTCGCTGCCTTTCGTCCGCATTCTGAGCCTCATTTACCTGAACCTGAAGCCTAATGAGCCTGGGGGGGGGAGGGGGGGGGCATCGCCGGCTGATATCGGGGCGCTAAGTGGAGTTGGTCTTGCGTTGGATTTCTTTCTTGAGCTTTTTTTTATTTCCTTTTTTTTTCTTTTTCTCGTCTTTTTTCTCGGCCTTTCTATTTTTTGTTTTCTTTTTCTTTTTTTCTTTTTCTTTTTCTTTTTTCTTTTTCTTTTTTCCTTTTCTTTTTTTGTTTTTTTCTTTTCCTTTTATTCTTTTTTTTTCTTTTCTTTTTTCTTTTCTTTTCTCTATTCTTTTTTACTTTTCTTTTTTTATCTTTTTTCTTTTATCTTTTCTTTTCTCTCCGAATGAGACTCGCTGCCTTTCGTCCGCATTCTGAGCCTCATTTACCTGAACCTGAAGCCTAATGAGCCTGGGGGGGGAGGGGGGGGGAGGGGGGGGGAATCGCCCGCTGATATCGGGGCGCTAAGTGGAGTTGGTCTTGCGTTGGATTTCTTTCTTGAGCTTTTTTTATTTCTTTTTTTTCTTTTTTCTTTTTTTTTCTTTGTCTTTTTTTTCTTTTTTGTTTTTTTCTTTTCTATTTTTTCTGATTTTTTTCTTTTTTTCTTCTTTTTTTTTTTTTCTTTTCTTTTCTTTTATTCTTTTCATATTTTCTATTCTTTTTTCTTTTCTTTTCTTTTCTCTTTTCCTTCCCACCTAAAAAAAAAAAAAGAAAAAAAAAGCGACTGTCTCCGAACGAGACTCCGCCAATCGCCTTTTTTTTCTTTTCTTTTCTTTTTTCTTTTTTTCTTTTCTTGTTTTCTTTTCTTTTATTTATTTCCTTTTCTTTTATTCTTTTTTTTTATTTTATTTAATTTATTTCCTTTTCTTTTTTTCTTTTCTGTTTCGCTCTTTTCTCCTTTTCTTCCCACCTAAAAAAAAAAAAAAAAAAAGCGATTGTCTTCGAATGAGACTCCGCCAATCGCTTTTTCTTTTCTTTTCTTTTTTATTTTCTTTTCTTCTTTTCTTTTTTGTCTTTTTCTCTTTTCTTTTTTCTTTTCTTTTCTCTATTCTTTTTTTCTTTTCTTTTCTATCTTTTTTCTTTTCTTATCTTTTCTTTTCTCTTTTCCTTTTTTCTTTTCTTTTCTTTTCTCTCCGAATGAGACTCGCTGCCTTTCGTCCGCATTCTGAGCCTCATTTACCGGAACCTGAAGCCTAATGAGCGGGGGGGGGAGGGGGGAGGGGGGGGAATCGCCCGCTGATATCGGGGCGGTAAGTGGGGTTGGTCTTGTGTTGGGGTTCTTTCTTTAGCTTTTTTTAATTTCTTTTTTTTTTTTTCTTTTTCTTTTCTTTTTTCTTTTTTTTCTTTTTCTTTTTTTTTCTTTTTTTTTTTTCTTTTCTATTTTTTTCTGTTTTTTTCTTTGTCTTTTTTTCTTTTCTTTTTTTCTTTTCTATTTTTTTCTCTTTTTTCTATTTTTTCTTTTCTTCTTTTTTTTTCTTTTCTCTTTCTTCCCACCTAAAAAAAAAAAAAAAAAAGTGATTGAGTCTTCGAATGAGACTCTGCCAATCGCTTTTTTCTTTTCTTTTTTTTCTTTTTTTTCTTTTCTTTTTCTCTTTTCTTTTTTCTTTTCTTTTATTTATTTCCTTTTCTTTTATTCTTTTCCTTCTTTTCCTTTTTTCTTTTCTTTTCTTTTCTCTTTTCCTCTTTTCTCCTTTCCTTCCCACCTAAAAAAAAAAAAAAAAAAAAAAAGTAAAAAAAAAAAAAAAAAAGCGATGGAGTCTTCGAATGAGACTCCGCCAATCGCTTTTTTTTTTCTTTTCTTTTCTTTTCTTTTCTTCTTTTCTTTTTTATCTTTTTTCTTTTCTTATCTTTTCTTTTCTCTTTTCCTTTTTTTCTTTTCTTTTCTTTTCTCTCCGAATGAGACTCGCTGCCTTTCGTCCGCATTCTGAGCCTCATTTACCTGAACCTGAAGCCTAATGAGCGGGGGGGGGGGGAGGGGGGGGGGAATCGCCCGCTGATATCGGGGCGCTAAGTGGAGTTGGTCTTGCGTTGGATTTCTTTCTTGAGCTTTTTTTATTCCTTTTTTTCTTTTTTTTCTTTTTTTTCTTTTCTTTTTCTTTTCTTTTCTATTTTTTCTTTTCTATTTTTTTCTGTTTTTTTTCTTTTTTTCTTCTTTTTTTATCTTTTTTTTCTTTTCTTTTCTTTTCTTTTTTTCTTTTCTTTTCTTTTCTCTCCGAATGAGACTCGCTGCCTTTCGTCCGCATTCTGAGCCTCATTTACCTGAACCTGAAGCCTAATGAGCGGGGGGGGGGGGAGGGGGGGGGGGGAATCGCCCGCTGATATCGGGGCGCTAAGTGGAGTTGGTCTTGTGTTGGATTTCTTTCTTGCTCTTTTTTTATTTCTTTTTTTTCTTCTTTTTCTTTTCTTTTTTCTTTTCTTTTTCTTTTTTTTCTTTTTTTTCTTTTTTTCTTTTCTATTTTTTTCTGTTTTTTTTCTTTTTATTCTTTTCTTTTTCTCTTTTCATTTTTTCTTTGCTTTTATTTATATCCTTTGCTTTTTTCTTTTCTTTTCTTATCTCTTTTCCTCTTTTCTCCTTTCCTTCCCGCCAAAAAAAAAATAAATAAATAAAAGCGACTGAGCCTCCGAATGAGACTCGCTGCCTTCCGTCCGCATTCTGAGCCTCATTTACCTGAACCTGAAGCCTAATGAGCGAGGGGGGGGGGAGGGGGGGGGGAATCGCCCGCTGATATCGGGGCGCTAAGTGGAGTTGGTCTTGCGTTGGATTTCTTTCTTGAGCTTTTTTTTATTTCTTTTTTTCTTTTTTTTTTCTTTTCTTTTTTCTTTTTCTTTTTTTCCTTTCTTTTCTTTGTCTCTCTTTTTTTTCTTTTCTTTTTCTTTTTTTCTTTTCTCTTTATCTTTTTTTTTGTTTTGTTTTCTTTTTTTTTCTTTTCCTTTTTTTCTTTTTTAATTTTCTTTTCTTTCTTTTCTTTTTTTTCTTTTCTTTTTTTTCTTTCTTTCTTTTTTTCTTTCTCTTTTTTTTCTTTTCTTTTTTATCTTATTTTCTTTTTTCTTTTCTTTTCTCTATTCTTTT
>NC_091554.1:47983542-47988542 GCF_042767895.1 Penaeus vannamei | reverse complement strand
TAGATGTTGCAGATTAATGAAAAGCCACAAATACATCTTTGAAAGATTGGATTACACCTGATGTCATCAGACTTCACCGCTTCGTTGAATTCTGCTTCTGCGCCTGTGGTGTGTGGGGTGGGTGTGTGATGGCTCTGATGCACAGATATGAGGATGTGAGAGACATGTTCTGTCCCAACCCTGTTATAAAGTAGATCTACAGAGCAATAGTGATGTAATAAAGACAGATAGAGGTAGCTGTGTCTGTCTCTTTAGTCGTCACAGTGGGGACTATATGATATAGAGTAGGCAGTGGATGATGAGAGATATGGGCCGTTCTGTCACCATTCTAATAGCTTCAGGATACAGACGTGAGGTAGATGTAAGACACCCGTGAGGCCAATCATGCCTTATGTGAGTGAAAAAAAAAGCTATATAACAATACGTATGTCATACAAGTGCAAGCAGTGTATGTGGAAAAACAGAATCTGTGGATACATGGTGAAGAAAAAGCAGACACAGCAAGTCATGATATCCAGCTGCAAAGTGATGCCCTGCAAAATGTGTTATACACAAGACAGCTGCTGCAATATGAAAATGTCATGCAATGAGTTAAATTATTAGCAACCATTGCTATGATATGGAGCATACAACTATATGATAGAAGATTTGAATAGCATGAGAGAGCTTCCTCCATTCCTTAAGACCCTCTCACTCCCTCCCTGTCCTTCCAGCACCTTCCACCAGACTCTCCTCAATGAAGAGCCTCCTCGTTCTCTCTTCTTCCTCCTTCAATCTGCACCTTTCACACTGTTTCTCTTCCTCCAATTCTTCTCTCCTCTTCTTCCTCCTTGCTCCCTCCTCTTCCTCCTGAACCCCTCTTCCTTCCCTCCTTCCTTATTCTTCCTCTCTTTCTCCTCCTCCCCTCCTCTCTCCTCTCCCTCCCCTCTCCTCCTTCTTATCTTCCTCCCCTTCCTCCTTCCTCCTCTCTCCTTCTCTCCTTCCTTCTTCTCATCTCCTCCATCTCCTTCTCCCTCCTCTTCTTACCTCCTCCTCCTCTCCCTCCTCCCTAGTCTGACCTCTTTATCAACTGTCTTCACTGCATCACCAGCCTTCCCAAGCACTTCTCCAAGAACGTGTCTCCTCTGTTCCACCTCTTTCCTCCTCCTCCTTCCTTCCTCCCCACCCACCCCTTGTCCCTCCAACTTCCACCACCACTCCTAGCTCCCTGTTCCACTCTCCATCCTTCTCCCTATGTCTGGTTTCTCATCTCTCCCTGTCTATGTTCCTCCTATTTTCCTCATCCTCTTCCATCTCTTTCACCTTCCCCTACACCTGTCACTCCCTCCTTCAACCTTCATCTTCCTCAAACTTTACATTTCAATCCTTTCATCCCTCACAATTGTCTGATCCCTGTCATCATCTTTATCTGATGTGCCCATGTGCCTTCTGGACCAAATCAGTCAGTCTGAAGGCTATCTAGGGTGGTAGTTCGATGCCTGCTTGCCCTCCCTCCCTTCCCTTCCTTCCCCTTTCACCCTGAGTACTTCCTTTCCCCACCTCCCTCTATTCTCTGCCTCCCCATTTTTCAATCTTCTCCCTCCCCTACACTACTCTCTTGCAATTTTCCCTTCCTTCTACCTTTCCAATCTGTTTTTTGTCTTCTTTTCCTTTCCAATCCCTTTCTCTCCCTCCTTTCTAATCTCTTTCTCTCTTTTTTTTTTCTCCACTTTTCAATTATTCTCTTTCTTCTTCCTCCCTCTCCAATCTCCTTTTCTTCTCATCCTCTCTCCCCCAATCTTCTCCCATCCCCTTTTGCCCTTTCCTATTCTTCCTCCCTTCCTTCCTCCTTTCCAATCTCCTTTCCCTCCCTTTCCAATCTTCTTCTTTTCTACCTTCTATTTCCCATTTTCCTTCCCCCATTCTTTTTTCTCCCTTCCATTCCAGTCTCTCTCCTCCATTCCTTCCCTAATCTCCTTTCTCATTCTCCCTTTCGAATCTTTCCCTCTCTCCCTCGTCTTTCCAATCTCCTCTTTCTATCCCTATTCCAATCTCTCTTATCTTGCTCCCTTTCGAATCTTTCGCTCTCTCCCTTCTAATCTCATCCCCCTTTCACTGTTCCTATTCTCCCTTCTCCTTCCCACCTATCCAATCTCCCTTTCCTCCCCTTTCCTCCGTTCTTCCTTCCATTCCTTCTTCTTCTTCTCCTTCCTCTTCCTCTTCTTTCTTCTTCTTTCTTGTTCCTCTTCTTCTTCTTTTCTCTTTCTTCCTCTTGTTCTTTTCTTCTTCTTCTTTTCTTCTTCTTTCTTTGCTTCTTCTTCTTCTCTTCGTTATTCTCTATCCTTCTTTATCTCCTTTTTTCCTCTTTTTCTTTCATTTGCCTTACTTCTCTTTACCTTTTCCTATCTTTTCCTTCCTTATTCTCTCCCTTCTCTTCCTTCTTCTTCCCTATTCCTCTCCTCTCCCTTCTTCTCCTTCCCCTCCTTCTCCCTGTCTTCCTCTTTATCATCGTCTTTATTATCCTTCATCTCTTGTTTTCTCACTCCTCACTCTTTCTCATTTTTACCTTATCTTCTTTTTTTCTATTTTTAATCCTCTCCTTCTTCCTCATCATCATCATCACCATCGTCATCACCATCGTCATCATCATCACTATCAACCTTATCGTCCTTATCACCATCATCGTCTTCTTCCTCCTCGTAATCATCATCATCCTTTTCTATCCCTCTTCCTGATATTCTATCCACTCTCATCACTTCCTCCTTATCATCCTTTTCTATCCCTCTTCCTGTTATTGTATCCACTCTCATCATCCTCCTTTCTTCCCATTCCTTGCTCCTCCAACCTCTCCCCTTCCCCCCTTATCTACTCCTACCTAAAGCCTTTCTCTATCTACCCCCCTCCGCCCCCACCCCACTTGAAATCTTCCCTCCCCTCCTTAACCCTTTCTCCATACATCCCCAACCTCTGATATATCCCCTCCCATTGTCCCCTCATTCCACCTCCATCTCCACCTCCACTCTTCTTCCACCTCCACCTCCCCATCCATCTTCACCATTCCCCCACTCCTTCCCCCCTCATCCGCACCTTTCATCTTTCCATCCCTCAACCTCCCACTTTCCAACCCTTTATCCCCCATTTTCCACTCCCCCTCCACTCCTCCTTCCACCCTTCCTACACCCCCCCACACACACACCCTAATCCCCCACTCCCCCCATCCCCACTCTCGACTCCTCCACCTCCTCCACCCCCATCCCTCCACTTTCCACCCACCCTTACCGCACTCACCCCTCCCTCCACCTCCCTCCACCTCTTTTCACCCTTCCCACCCCCACTTTCCACCCCCACCCCCAATCCCCCTCACCTGCAGACCCTCCCTCCCACCTTCTTTCCTCCACCCCAACTCCTTACAGCAATTCCTGTTGTTAGCTTGAATCAATACAGTGAACGTGGAAAGGTTTGCTGAATGGAAGGAGGGGGGGGGAGAGGGAGAGAACGAGGAAGAAAGAGGGGAGGGAAGGAGAGGATAGGAGAGAGGGAGAAGGGGAAGAGGGAAGAGGGAGAGGCGTGGCAGGAAAAGGGGAGGATGGAAGAGGGGAGGAGGGAAGAGGGGAAGGAAGAGACGAGGAAGGAGAAGGGGAGGATGGAAGAGGGGATAGAAAGGGAGAGGGGATGAAGAATGGATAGAGGGAAGGGGAGAAGAGGGGAGAGGGAAGGGGAGAGAGAGAGAAGGGGAAAGAGGGGAGAGAGGGAGAGTAAGACGAGAGAGGGAGGGTGGAGAGAAGGGCAAAGAGGGGAGAGGGAGGAGACGAGAAAGGGGTAGGAGGGAAAAGAAGGTAAAGGAGACGAGAGAAGGAGGAGGGAAAAGGAAGAGGAAAAGAGAGAGGGGGAGCAGGGAAAGAAAGGAAGAGGAGAAGAGAGAGGGGAGGGAGGGAAAGGAAGAGGAGAAGAGGGGAGAAGGGCTAAAGGAGTGGAGAAGGGGGAGATAGGGGAGGAAGGTAAGGTAGGGAATAGGAGGAGCGGAGGGGATGGGGAAAAGAGGGGAGATGGGAAAAGCGTCAAACAAGAATACACAGACGAAGGGTGGAGGGGGGAGGGGGAGAGGGGAATAGAGAAAAGAAAGTACACAGACGGAGGAGAGGGGGGAGGGGGGAGGGGGATGCCTGGGGGGATGCTAAATGCTAGATGCAGCGAACTTTGCGTTTTCCGGTTTGGGTCCTTTGCTCGGGTGGGGAGAGAGGGGGGGGTGGGGAGAGAGGGGGTGGGGAGAGGTGGGGAGAGGGGGAGAGGTGGGGGGTGGGGGAGAGGGGGGGTGGGAGAGGTGGGGGGTGGGGAGAGGTGGGGGTGGGGAGAGGGGTGGGGGGTGGGGGAGAGGTGGGGGGTGGGGGAGAGGTGGGGGGTGTGGGGGAGAGGTGGGGGGTGGGGAGAGGTGGGGGGTGGGGAGAGGTGGAGGTGGGGAGAGAGGGGGGTGGGGGGATGGGGGTAGAGAGAGAAAGAGAGAGGAATAGAGAGGAATAGATAGGTAGAGGGAGACAGACAGACAGACTGACTGACAGAGAGGGAGGGTGGCGGGAGAGAGGGGGGAGGAGAGAAAGAGAGAGAGGAATAGAGAGGAATAGATAGGTAGAGGGAGACAGACAGACAGACTGACTGACAGAGAGGGAGGGTGGCGGGAGAGAGGGGGGTAGAGAGAGAAAGAGAGGAATAGAGAGAGAAAATAGATAGACAGAGGGAGACAGACAGACAGATTGACTGACAGAGAGGAGGGGGGGGTAGAGAGAGAAAGAGGGAGAGGAATAGAGAGAAATAGATAGATAGAGGGAGACAGACAGACAGACTGACTGACAGAGAGGGAGGGTGGCGCTAGAGGTGGGGGGTGGGGGGGATGGGGGTAGAGAGAGAAAGAGAGAGGAATAGAGAGAAATAGATAGACAGAGGGAGACAGACAGACTGACTGACTGACAGAGAGGGAGGGGGGCGGAAGTGACGGAGGGACGGGAGAGAGATAGAAAGAAGATAGG
>NC_091554.1:47951042-47956042 GCF_042767895.1 Penaeus vannamei | reverse complement strand
ACAGAAAGAAAGACGACAGAGATTAAGAAACAGAAAAAAAACAGAAAGACAGACAAAGAGTGAAGAAAAGAATAAGCAGGGAGATCCCAAGATTCCTAACCTCCCCCCCCCCCATCCTCCCATCCCTCCCCCAATCCCCCCACTCATTCCCCCGACAAACGGACTCCCGACGCCATAAAACGAAGTGGTTTAACCCGACCGTATCTTTTGCATTACAAGGTCTCAAGCCAGATAACGTTCTCTATCGCTTCTTTGTGTTGAAGTGTTCTGTTTCCTGTTGTTTTCCTTTTTTTCGTTTTATTGATTTTTTTTTTCTTTGGGGGGGGGAGGGTCCTTGTTGGTATTTATTTACCTGTTATGACTCATGTTTTCATTTTTTCTCATTTTTCCTCGTTCTCTTTCTGACTCTGATTCTCTCGCTGTCTCTCTCTCTCTCTCTCTCTCTCTCTCTCTCTCTCTCTCTCTCTCTCTCTCTCTCTCTCTCTCCCTCTCTCTCTCTCTCTCTCTCTCTCTCTCTCTCTCTCTCTCTGCTCTCTCTCTCTCTCTCTCTCCCACCTTTATATTTTTCTTCACATCTTTCTTTTCCTATTTGCTGCTTCCCTTCCCACTATCTGTTTTGCTTCCCCTTCTCGCCTCCTCTCTCTCTTCCTCTTTGTCTTCTTTATCTCGTCTTTTCTGCTTCTCCCTTTCATCCCTCTTTGAGGCTTATCTTCTTCCTCACACTCCTCTTTCATTCATTCCTTCTGCTAACACCTCTTTCACCCGTGTACTTTTTTCTTTATCTCTCTTTTCTTTGTTTTTGTCTTTGTTTCTTAATCTGTCGCTGCTTTTGTTGCTCTATGGTTGTCTCAATGTTTATTTGGTTTTCTTTCTGGTTGTTTTTCTTTCTTTGTCTTTGTCTCTCTGTCTCTTTCTCTCTCTCTCTCTCTCTCTCTCTCTCTCTCTCTCTCTCTCTCTCTCTCTCTCTCTCTCTCTCTCTCTCTCTCTCTCTCTCTCTCTCTCTCTCTTCGCTCTCTCCCTCCCTCCTCCTCCCTCCCTCCCTCTACCCATATCTACTCGCCTCCCTTTACCCATATCTACTCGCCTCCTTTACCCATATCTACTCGCCCCCTTTACCCATATCTACTCGCCTCCCTTTACCCATATCTACTGCCTCCCTTCTTCATTCTCCACCCTCCTTCCTTCCCTCCTCCCTCCCTCCCTTCCCTCCCTCCTCCCTCCCTCCGTCCCTCCGTCCCTCCGTCCCTCCGTCCCTCTTTTTTTATCTGCCCCCTACCTCCTTCCTCCCTCCCCTTTCCTCTCTTTCTCATGTCAGCCGCAACCCACATAAAGATATAGTGGGTGGAAGGTGAACCCCACCACTCGTAAAACGTCTTTGCCAGGACCTCTCTCCTTCTTTCCCTCCCTTCCCTTTCCCTCTCCAACCCCTCCTCCTCCTCCCCCGTCCCTCTCCCTCTCCTCCTCCCCCTGTCCTTTTCCTTCCTCTTTCCTCGCCTCTCCTCCTCCTCCCCTCCCTCCCCAGTCCTCTCCTCCCCCTCCCTCCCTTGTCCTCTCCTCCTCCTCCCCCAGTCCTTTCCTCTTTTCCTCTCCCTCCTCCTCCATCCACTCCTCCCTCCTCCCGTCCTCTTTTCTCTTCCCCTCTCTCCTCCCTGTCCTCTTCTCCTCCACTACCCACCATCCTCTCGCCTTCTCATCTCTCCTTTTATCCTTTATCTCCCTTCTCCTCGCCTCCTTCCTTCCCTTTTCATTCCTCCTTTTCCCCTCCTCCTCTTTCTCTCTTTCCCTGTCTTCCTCCCCTTCCTTTCGCCCTTGCCTCTCCCCCTCTCCTCTCTTCTAACCTTCATTATCTTTATTCTTCCTTCCTTCTTCCTTACTCCTCTCTCTCTCTCTCTCTCTCTCTCTCTCTAACCCTCCCCCCCTTCCCCCCCTTTCTTCCCTCCTGCGGCTTTCCCTCTCTTTATCGCCAGCTCGTGTCTCCTTTAGAAGGGCTATTATCGTCTCCTTTCTCTTCCTTATTTTCCTTTTTTATGTGCGTTTTTCCCCCCTTTCGGTTTTTCTTTTTTTCTTTTTTTTTTGGTTTGTGTTTTTGATCGCTTTTCTTTCTTTCTTTCTCTCTCTCTCTCTCTCTCTCTCTCTCTCTCTCGCTCTCTCTCTCTCTCTCTCTCTCTCTCTCTCTCTCTCTCTCTCTCTCTCTCTCTCTCTCTCTCTCTCTTCTCTCTCCCTCTTTATTCTTCTTCTTCCTCCTATTTCTCATTCTCTTCCTCTTCTTCCTCTTCTACTCGTTCTTCTTCCTCTTCTTTTTTCCTCCTCCTCCCTCCTCCCCCTCCTCCTACTTCCTCCTCCTTCTCCTTTTATCCCTCTTCTTCCTTCTTTTCCTCCTATTCCCCCTTCTCTTCTTCCTCCTCTTATTTTTTCTCTCTCTCTTCTCTTCACCTTTTTCCTCCTATTCCCTCTTCTCTTCTTATTTTTTTCTCTCTCTTCTCTTCACTTTTTCTCATACTTTCTTTTTCATATTTTATCGTCTTGGAAAGTTGAATGAAAAGATTTCGGGAACTATATGAGCATTTTACTGCCCTCTTTTTTCTTTTTTTCTTTTTTCTTATTTTTTGAGAGCAAGAGGGTCTCTTTTTTGCCATCTTCCTTGATTATATTCGTTCATGAATTACTATTTTCCTTTTTATTTTATTTTTATATTTTCTTTTCTATTTTTTTCTCTCTTTCTTCCTTACTCTTTCTTTCTTTCTTTCTCCCTCTCTCTCCCTCTCCTCCCCTCCTATCTCTCCCTCCCCTTCCCTCCTCTTTCCCTCCCTCCCCTTCCCTCCTTCTTCCCCCTCCCCTCCCCATTCCTCCTTTCTATTTCCCTCCCTCCCCTTTCCCTCCTCTTTCCCTCCCTCCCTTCCCCCTCCTCCTCTTCCCCCCTTCCCTTCCCTCCCTCCTATCTCCTCCCCCCCTTCCTCCATCCTCTTTCCCTCCCCCCTACCCTCCCTCCTTCTCTTTCCCTCCCTCCCCTTCCCTCCTTCTCTTCCCTCCCTCCCTTCCTCCCTTTCTCTTTCCTCATTCCCCTTTCCTCCCTACCTCTATCACCCCTCTCACCCTCACCCTCCTTCTCTATTTCCCTCCCTCCTTCCCCTCCCTACCCCCATCACCCCCTCTCACCCCTACCCTCCTTCTATTTCCCCTCCCTCCCCCTTCCCTCCCTACCCCCATCACCCCCTCTCACTCTACCCTCCTTCTATTTCCCTCCCTCCCTTCCTCCCCTACTCCCCATCACCCTCTCACCCCCTACCCTCCTTCTATTTCCTCTCCCTCCCTCCTCCCTCCTTCTCTTTCCCTCCTCCCTTCCCTCCTCCTCTTTCCTCCTTCTCTTTCCCTCCCTCCCCCTCCCTCCTCTTCCCTCCCTCCCTTTCCCCCTTCGCCCCTTCCCTCCTTCTCATTCCCTCCCTCCCCCTTCCCTCCTCCCTCTTTCCTCCCCTCCCCTTCCCTCCCTACTCCCATCACCCCCTCTCACCCCTACCCTCCTTCTCTATTTCCCTCCCTCCTTCCTTCCTCCCTACCCCCATCACCCCCTCTCACCCCTACCCTTTTTCCTATTTCCCTCCCTCCCCTTCCCTCCCTACCCCCATCACCCCCCCTCACCCCTACTCCTCCTTCTGTTTCCCTCCCTCCTTTTTTTTTCCCTCCCTACCCCCATCACCCCCTTCACCCCTACCCCTCCTTCTATTTCCTCCCTCCCCCTCCCTCCTTCTTTTCCTCCCTCCCTTCCCTCCTTCCTTTCCTCCTCCTTTTTCTTTCCTCCCTCCCCCTCCCTCTTTCTCTTTCCCTCCCTCCCCTTCCTCCCCGCCCCTTCCCTCCTTCTCATTCCCTCCCTCCCCTTCCCTCCTCCTCTTTCCCTCCCTCCCCTTCCCTCCCTACCCCCATCACCCCCTCTCACCCCTACCTCCTCCCAACATATCAAAACCCCTTTATTTAATTTCTTCAGTTTTATTCCCCTGTAGCTTCTTCCGGGTAATAGACAGTATTTTGTTTATTTCCAGTTTCTATATAGAACTGTTGCCGTGGAGTTAAAAGTCTTTTATCATGCGGAAGAGGAGAGAGGGGGAGAGAGAAGGAGGGGGAGGGAGAGGGAGAGGGAAGGGGAGAGAGGGGAAGAGGGGGAGAGAGAGAGGGGAAGAGGGGGGAGGGGGAGAGGGGGAGGGGAGAAGGGAGAGGGAAGAGGGAAGGGCAGAGAGACGTGGAAGGGGAGAGGGGGAGGGAATAGGAGGGGAAGTTGGAGAGGGGGACAGGGGGAGGGAAAGGGAGAGAGAGAGGGAAAGAGAGAGAAAAGGAGAGAGCGAGAAGGAAAGAAAAGGAGAGAGATAATGATAATGATAATAATGATGATGATGTTACTCATGTACAATAATAATGATAATTAGTAATAATGGTGAAGACTGATAATAATGAGGATGGCGATGATAGCGATGATATTTGTGATAATAACAGTGATATCATTATCAGCTCCTTTCCCTTCTTCCTTATCATACTTTCTCCCACTTCCCCCTTCTCTCTTCCTTCTCCTTTATTCCCTTCCCATCCCCTGCTTCTCCCACTCTCCTTTTCCATTGTATCCTTCCCACTCCCTCTTCTCTCTCTCCTCCTTCTTCACCTCTCCCTCTCCTCCATTACACTCCTCTCCTTCCCCTCTCCCTGTTAATCCCTCTCTCCTTTGCCTCTTTCTTTCCCTCCTCCTGCCCTCCATTATACCCCTTCTTCCTCTCTACTCCTTCCTTCCACTCTCCCTCCTTTTTGCTTCTCCTTCCTTCCCCTTCCCTCTCCCCTCCCCCTCACCTCTCCCTTCCGCTCACCATCTCCTTCCTTTCCCTTTCCTCCCTCCCTTTTTCCGTGTCTTTCCCTTCTCCTATCCCTTCCTCTCCATTCCTTCCTTTACCCCCTCACCTCCTCTTCCCCTCTCCTCCTTCCCTCCCCTCTTTCATCCCCTTCCTTCCCTCCCCTCTCCTACC
>NC_091554.1:47918795-47921295 GCF_042767895.1 Penaeus vannamei | reverse complement strand
CTCCCTCCCTCCCTCCCTCCCTCCCTCTCTCTCTCTCTCTCTCTCTCTCTCTCTTATCTCTAAAATAAACGTAACACGATGTTTTTGCTCCATGGCTTATCATTTGATCGTGTTATCAGAGAGAAAGATTATGTCGGAGGTGGTGTTCTTGGCATCCCCCCCCTACCCCCCCCCCCACACACACACACAAACACTCTGATGCTGTTCCCTGTTAACCTGTCACTCTCCCAGCCGGTTACCTTGTCATTGTACCACCCTGTTACTAAGTCATCCTGCCAACCTGTTACTCTATCACCCTGTCATTCTGTTACCTTGTCACTCTCCCAGCCGGTTACCTTGTCACTGTACCACCCTGTTACTTTGTTACCCTGACACCCTGTTTGTTACCTTGCCACTGTACCATCTTGTCACTCTGTCACCCTGTTACCTTGTCATTGTACCACCCTGTTACTATGTCATCCTGCCAACCTGTCACTCTGTCACCGTGTCATCCTGTCACCTTGTCACTCTGTCACCCTGCCAACCTGTCACCTTGTCATTGTACCATCTTGTTACTCTGTCACCCTGCCAACCTGTCACTCTGTCACCCTGTCACCCTGCCATCCTGTCACTCTGTCACCCTGCCAACCTGTCACTCTGTCACCCTGCCAACCTGTCACTCTGTCACCCTGCCATCCTGTCACTCTGTCACCCTGCCACCCTGTCACTCTGTCACCCTGCCATCCTGTCAATCTGTCACCCTGCCAACCTGTCACTCTATCACCCTGCCAACCTGTCACTCTGTCACCCTGCCAACCTGTCACTCTGTCACCCTGCCAACCTGTCACTCTGTCACCCTGCCAACCTGTCACTCTGTCACCCTGCCAACCTGTTACTCTGTCACCCTGCCAACCTGTCACTCTGTCACCCTGCCAACCTGTTACTCTGTCACCCTGCCAACCTGTTACTCTGTCACCCTGCCAACCTGTTACTCTGTCACCCTGCCAACCTGTTACTCTGTCACCCTGCCAACCTGTTACTCTGTCACCCTGCCAACCTGTTACTCTGTCACCCTGCCAACCTGTTACTCTGTCACCCTGCCAACCTGTTACTCTGTCACCCTGCCAACCTGTTACTCTGTCACCCTGCCAACCTGTTACTCTGTCACCCTGCCAACCTGTTACTCTGTCACCCTGCCAACCTGTTACTCTGTCACCCTGCCAACCTGTCACTCTGTCACCCTGTCACCCTGTCACCCTGCCACCCTGTTACCTTGTCACTCTGTCACCCTGCCAACCTGTCGTCCTGCCCACTTGCCGCCCTGTCACTCTACCTCTCTGTTCTTTCTTTTTTTTTCATTTTTCCGCGTGTAAAGGTTTATCTTCAGGGAATATATTTTGCAGGAGACGAGTTGAGGTGCTTCTTGCAATCTCTCTCTCTCTTCTTTTCCTTTCTTTCTTTCTCTTTCTCTCTTTATCTCTCTCTTTCTTTCTTTTCTTTCTTTCTTTCTCTTTCTTCTTTTTCTTTCTTTCTTTCTCTTTCTCTCTTTATCTCTCTCTTTCTTCTTTTTCTTTCTTTCTTTCTCTTTCTCTCTTTATCTCTCTCTTCTTTTTCTTTCTTTCTTTCTCTTTCTCTCTTTATCTCTCTCTTTCTTCTTTTTCTTTCTTTCTTTCTCTTTCTCTCTTTATCTCTCTCTTTCTTCTTTTTCTTTCTTTCTTTCTCTTTCTGTCACTTTCTGTCTTTCTTTCTCTTTCTCTCTTTATCTCTCTCTCTCTTCTTTTCCTTTCTTTCTTTCTCTTTCTCTCTTTATCTCTCTCTTTCTTCTTTTTCTTTCTTTCTTTCTATTTATACCGTTATCTGTCTCTCTCTTCTTTTCCTTTCTTTCTTTCTCTTTCTCTCTTTATTTCTCTCTTTCTTCTTTTTTTCTTTCTCTATCTTTTCTCTCTTTATCTCTCTCTTTCTCCTGGTCTTTGTCTTTCTTTCTTTCTCCTCTCTTCTTATCTCTCTTTCTTTCTTTTTCTTTCTTTCTTTCTCTTTCTCTCTTTATCTCTCTTTCTTTCTTCTTTTCTTTCTTTCTTTCTCTCTCTCTCTTTCTCTCTCTCTTTCTTTCTTTCCTTCTTTCTCTTTCTCTCTTTATCTCTTTCTTTCTTTCTTTCCTTCTTTCTCTTTCTCTCTTTATCTCTCTCTTTCTTTCTTTCCTTCTTTCTCTTTCTCTCTTTATCTCTCTTTTCTTCTTTTTTTCTCTTTTTTCTTCTTTCTCTTTATCTCTCTCTTTCTTCTTTTTCTTTCTTTCTTTCTCTTTCTCTCTTTATCTCTCTCTTTCTTCTTTTTCTTTCTTTCTTTCTCTTTCTCTCTTTATCTCTCTCTTTCTTCTTTTTCTCTTTTCTTTCTCTTTCTCTCTTTATCTCTCTCTTTCTTCTTTTTCTTTCTTTCTTTCTCTTTCTCTCTTTATCTCTCTCTTTCTTCTTTTTCTTTCTTTCTTTCTCTTTCTCTCTTTATCTCTCTCTTTCTTCTTTTTCTT
>NC_091554.1:47911295-47913795 GCF_042767895.1 Penaeus vannamei | reverse complement strand
TATGTATGTATATATATATATATATATATATATATATATATATATATATATATATATATATATATATATATATATATATATATATATATATATATAGAGAGAGAGAGAGAGAGAGAGAGAGAGAGAGAGAGAGAGAGAGAGAGAGAGAGAGAGAGAGAGAGAGAGAGAGAGAGAGAGAGAGAGATAGATAGATAGATATAGATATATATAGATATATATATATATTCACACACACACACACACATCAACACGTATACTTGTAAGAGAGAGAGAGAATACACGTACGTAGTTATGTCCATGTGCGTGTGTGGGACTAGGAATAAGATATACGTTCATAAATCTAAAACATATCTCCCCAAACCTAAAATATAATAATTGGCCTTCCCTAGATCGGTAATTGCTTGTTTCATGTTATTTCTGGAAGCAGCTGGAGGCAAGGCAGTTGAGGAATATTTGTTGATGCTCGTAACTTATTGTGACAGCGAGGGAAATATTCCTAAATCGAGAGAGGGAATTGGAGTAATGGTAATCTAATCATAACAGTGATAATGATAATCATAATGATTATGATGATAGTTATAATAATACCGATAATAATGATAATGATGATTATGATGATAGTTATATTAATACCGATAATAATGATAATGATGATTATGATGATAGTTATATTAATACCGATAATAATGATAATGATGATGATAATGATTATGATGGTTATGATGATGCTGACAATGAGGATGATGATGATGATGATGATTATAATAATAGTTATATTAATACTGATGATAATGATGATGATGATTATGATGGTTATGATGATGCTGACAATAATGATAATGAAAATGATGATGATGATTATGATGATAGTTATAATAATAATGATAATAATGATGATGATGATGATTATGATGGTTATGATGACGCTGACAATAATAATGATGATGATGATGATTATGATGATAGTTATCATAATACTGATAATAATGATGAGGAGGAGGATTATGATAGTTATGATAATACGGATAATAATGACGATGATGATTATGGTGATAGTTATAATAATGCTGACAATGATGATGATGATTATGATGATAGATATAATGATACTAGCTATGATGATGATGATTATGATGATAGTTATAATAATGCTGACAGTAATGATGGTGATGCTTAATATATTTGTAATGATACTAACAATAATGATGGTGATGATTTTGATGATATAATAATCTTGACAATAATGATGACGATGGTTATGGTGATGGTTATAATAATCTTGACAATAATGATGATGATGATGATGATGATGAGGGTAGTTATAATGATACTAACAATAACAATAATGATGATGATGAAAATAATGATGAAGATAATATAAATCAAAGTAATAATGATGGCAATGGTGATGGTGATCATAGAAATAATGATGACAACGGTAACAATATTAACAATAATGAAGATGATACAAATAATGATTACAAATACATGATAATAATAATAATGAAATAATAATGATAATAACAATATTGGCAGTAACAGGACAAAGATATCAATAATAATGATAATGATACTACAGTAATAATGATAAAAGGGAGAACGATAGCAATAACAATAATGATAATGATGATAATTAGAATGACAGCTATAATAATGACAATTAGAATGACAGCTATAATAATGACAATTAGAATGACAGCTATAATAATGACAATTAGAAAGACAGCTATAATAATGACAATTAGAATGACAGCTATAATGATGATAATTAGAATGACAGCTATAATAATGACAATTAGAAAGACAGCTATAATAATGACAATTAGAATGACAGCTATAATGATGATAATCAGAATGACAGCTATAATGATGATAGAATGACAGCTATAATGATGATAATTAGAATGACAGCTATGATAATGATAATTAGAATGACAGCTATAATGATGATAATTAGAATGACAGCTATAATGATGATAATTAGAATGACAGCTATAATGATGATAATTAGAATGACAGCTATAATGATGATAATTAGAAAGACAGCTATGATAATGATAATTAGAAAGACAGCTATGATAATGATAATTAGAAAGACAGCTATGATAATGATAATTAGAATGACAGCTATAATGATGATAATTAGAATGACAGCTATAATGATGATAATTAGAATGACAGCTATAATGATGATAATTAGAATGACAGCTATAATGACAAACCAGAAAGACAGCTATGATAATGATAATTAGAAAGACAGCTATGATAATGATAATTAGAAAGACAGCTATGATAATGATAATTAGAATGACAGCTATAATGATGATAATTAGAAAGACAGCTATAATAATGATAATTAGAGTAATAACAAAGACGATATTTGTAGGAATATATTCAAAGATCTGATAAAGAAAATTCACAGAAATTTATTAATCCAAATAGGCTTATGATAAATTATTTCTAAGGTTATAACAACGTATTGTTAAGGAAAATACGAAGC
>NC_091554.1:47888795-47903795 GCF_042767895.1 Penaeus vannamei | reverse complement strand
ATCTGTCTATTTATTAATCTATTCTCTTCTCTATCTATCTATTTATTCATTTATTAATTTATATATCTTTCTGTATATTTATTCATTTATTCTCTTATATATCTATCTATTTATTTATTTACTAATTTATCTATCTATTTATTCATTTATTCTTTTGTCTATCTTTCTCTCTCCTTCTCATCTGTAGATAAAAATGAATAAATAAATAGATAAATAATAAACAATATGTAAGTAGAATAAGAAAGAGTAACATTATAAAAAAAAAAAAAAATTAATCGAGTATTTTTTGCGGTTAGTCAAATGTGGGTTTTGGTCCGTAGATTTTTTTTCTTTTTTTTACGCTGCGTCATTCTTATATTGCATATTCTGTTGCATTTATATGTGTTTACTAGACATGTATATTATACATATGTTATAATTGTTATTTGTCATCATCATCATTACTATTATTATTATCATTATTTATTGTTGTTGTTGTTGTTATTATTATTATTATTATTATTATTATTATTATTATTATTATTATTATTATTATTATTATTATTATTATTATTATTGTTATTATTATCATTATTATTATTATTATTATTATTATCATTATTATTATTATTATTATCATTATTATTATTATCATTATTATTAATATCATTATCATTATCATTATTATTATCAATTGTTATTATTATTATCATTATTACTGTTATTATCATATCATCATTATTATTATTATTATTACCATTATCATTATTACTATTATCAATACTATTATAATCATTGTCATCATTATTGTTATTTGTATTATTCTTATTATTATCATCATCATTATCATTATCATCTATTATCATCATTATTATTCTTTTTATGATTACTATTATCATCATTATTATCATCATCAATGCAAACCAATATTACCTTTTTTTAAACATGAAAGTCGTAAATCTCTAGAAAAAATATATCAGTACAACCACTACGTTCTTCTCCCAACACACACTCCTTTTTCATCACACGTTGCCTTCCTCCCTTCTTCTGTTCTTCCCTTCTCACATACGCTCTCTCACCCCTTCTGTTCTCCACACATCCCCTTCTTCCACACTCCCTCCCTCTCACTCCACCTTCCACGCAAACCCCTCCCTCTCACCACCACCCTTCCACAGACACCCCTCCCTCTCGCTTTCCCCACCTTTCACATACCCCTCCCTCTCACTCACTCCCTCTCACCCCTCCCCCCTTCTACACCCCATCCCTCTCTCACCCCCCCCCCATTCCACTCATCCCTCCTTCATACCCCACCCCTCCCACACACACCCTCCCCAACCCCCACCCCCTCCCTCCTCACCACCACCCTTCCACAGACACCCCTCCCTCTCTCTTTCCCCACCTTTCACATAACCCTCCCACACACACCCTCCCTCCCCCCCCCCTTCCACACGCCCCTCCCTCTCTCACCCCCTCCCCCCCCTTCGACACGCCCCCTCCCTCTCTCACCCCCTCACCCCTTCCACACACCCCTCCCTCTCTCACCCCCTCTCACCCTTCCACACACCCCTCCCGCCCCCCATTCCACACACCCTTCCCTCCCTCCGCCCCCCTTCCACACATCCCTCCCTCTCACCCCTCCCCCCCTTCCACACGCCCCTCCCTCTCACCCTTCCCCCCCTTCCACACGCCCCTCCTCTCTCCCCCCCTCCCCCCCTTCCACACGCCCCTCCCTCTCACCCTCCCCCCTTCCACACACCCCTCCCTCTCTCACCCCCTTCCATCCCCGCCCCATTCCACACACCCCTCACCCCCTCACCCCCATTCCACACACCCCTCCCTCTCTCACCCCCCTTCCCCCCATTCCACACGCCCCTCCCTCTCTCACCCCCTCCCCTCCTTCCACACGCCCCTCCCTCTCTCACCCCCTCTCCCCCTTCCACACACCCCTCCCTCACCCACTCCCCCCTTCCACACACCCCCTCCCTCTCTCACCCCCCTTCCCCCCTTCCACACGCCCCTCCCTCTCACCCTTCCCCCCTTCCACACCCTCCCTCTCTCACCCCCCCTCCCCCCCTTCCACACACCCCTCCCTCTCACCCTTCCCCCTCTTCCACACACCCCTCCCTCTCTCACCCCCCCCTTCCACACACCCCTCCCTCTCACCCTTCCCCCATTCCACACACCCCTCCCTCTCACCCTTCCCCCCTTCCCACACACCCCTCCCCTCTCTCACCCCCTCCCCCCCCCCTTCCACACGCCCCTCCCCTCTCCTCCCCCCCCCCTTCCACACGCCCCTCCCTCTCACCCTTCCCCCATTCCACACGCCCCTCCCCTTATCTCACCCTTCCCCCCTTCCACACACCCCTCCCTCTCTCTCACCCTTCCCCCCTTCCACACACCCCTCCCTCTCTCACCCCCATTCCACACACCCCTCCCTCTCTCACCCCCCCCCTCCACACACCCCTCCCTCACCCCCCGCCCCCCCATTCCACACACCCTTCCCTCTCACCCTTCCCCCCATTCCACTCATCCCTCCCTTCCATCCCCCCCATTCCACACACCCCTCCCTCTCTCACCCCTTCCATCCCCCCCATTCCACACACCCCTCCCTCTCTCACCCCCTCACCCTTCCCCCCTTCCACACACCCCTCCCTCTCTCCCCCTCACCCCCCTTCCACACGCCCCTCCCTCTCCCACCCCCCTTCCACACACCCCTCCCTCTCTCACCCCCTTCCATCCCCCCCATTCCACACACCCCTCCCTCTCTCACCCCCGCCCCCCCATTCCACACACCCCTCCCTCTCACCCTTCCCCCATTCCACACACCCTCTTCCCTCTCTCACCCCCTTCCCCCCTTCCACACACACCCTCCCTCTCTCACCCCCTTCCATCCCCCCCATTCCACACACCTCTCACCCCCACCCCCCCTTCCACACACCCCTCCCTCTCTCACCCCCCTTCCACACACCCCTCCCTCTCACCCTTCCCCCCTACCTCCCCCAGCGTCGCCATCAGCCTCACAGACCTGAAGCTGAAGGGCCTCAACATCGTCAACGTCGAGAACTTCAACACAGGAAACAAGAATAACCCGGCAGTCCTGTACCTGAACATGCCCAGGGCGGCGTTGACAGGGTCCTTCTCGTCAGGGGGGCACCTCATCAATGTCCCTGTGAACGGAGAGGGGCCCATGAGGTAGGACTTTTGTTGTTGTTGTTGTTGTATGAGGTAGGACTTTTGTTGTTGTTGTTGTATGAGGTAAGACTTTTGTTGTTGTTGTTGTATGAGGTAAGACTTTTGTTGTTGTTGTTGTATGAGGTAAGACTTTTGTTGTTGTTGTATGAGGTAAGACTTTTGTTGTTGTTGTTGTATGAGGTAAGACTTTTGTTGTTGTTGTTGTATGAGGTAAGACTTTTGTTGTTGTTGTTGTATGAGGTAAGACTTTTGTTGTTGTTGTTGTTGTATGAGGTAGGACTTTTGTTGTTGTTGTTGTATGAGGTAAGACTTTTGTTGTTGTTGTTGTTGTATGAGGTAAGACTTTTGTTGTTGTTGTTGTATGAGGTAAGACTTTTGTTGTTGTTGTAAGCTGTAGAGTTGGGGTAAGGGGCCCATGAGGTAAGACTTTTGTTGTTGTTGTTGTATGAGGTAAGACTTTTGTTGTTGTTGTAAGCTGTAGAGTTGGGGTAAGGGACCCATGAGGTAAGACTTTTGTTGTTGTTGTTGTATGAGGTAAGACTTTTGTTGTTGTTGTAAGCTGTAGAGTTGGGGTAAGGGGCCCATGAGGTAAGACTTTTGTTGTTGTTGTTGTAGAGTTGGGGTAAGGGGCCCATGAGGTAAGACTTTTGTTGTTGTTGTTGTTGTTGTAGAGTTGGGGATAAAGGCAGGTGTTGATTTTTGGTTGTTTCTGTGATACGTTTTTTTGTTTGTTTGTGTATGGAGGGGAGTGAATGTAAGTGTATGTAGTAGATGTGTGTGTGTGTGTGTGTGTGTGTGTGTGTGTGTGTGTGTGTGTGTGTGTGTGTGTGTGTGTGTGTGTGTGTGTGTGTGTGTGTGTGTGTGTGTGTGTGTGTGTGTGTGTGTGTGTGTGTGTGTGTGTTTGTGTGTGTGTGTGTGTGTGTGTGTGTGTGTGTGTGTGTGTGTGTTTGTGTGTGTGTGTGTGTGTGTGTGTGTGTGTGTGTGTGTGTGTGTGTGTGTGTGTGTGTGTGTGTGTGTGTGTGTGTGTGTGTGTGTGTGTGTGTGTGTGTGTTTGCGCGTGTGTATATGTATATAAATAGTTGTGTGCGGGCATCAAATAAGACTAATAATCAAGACTATAGACCACTAACGTAGAAACCCAATGACGTGCATCAAATAAGAATAATAAGACTATAGACCACTAACGTAGAAACCCAATGACCTTTTTTTCCGCAGCGTGACCTTACACGACCTGGCCATCACGATGTCATTCGGCTGGGAAACCTTCAATCTTATCCAGACGAATTTGTGTGCGAGTTCCAACAGCTCTAGCATCGACCTCGACCTTCGACGTCTGGAGGTAAGAAGTGTAAAATTCTCCCTCTTGCCCTCCTTCTCTCCTTCCCTCACTCACTCACCTTCCTTTCTCGCAAACCCCTCCATTCCATCTCTCTCCTTCTCCCTAAATTTTCCTCATTTTTTCTCTTTCTTTGCCTCCCTCTTTCTTCCAGTTTAAATTTTCTTTTCGTTGTTTTCACCTCCCTCTCCCTTCCATTCTAATCCACTCTTTTATTTCTTTCCTCTTCAATTTCCTCCGTCCTTTCTCCTTTCTCTCTCTCTCTCTCTCTCTCTCTCTCTCTCTCTCTCTCTCTCTCTCTCTCTCTTCTCTCTCTCTCTCTCTCTCTCTCTCTCTCTCTCTCTCTCTCTCTCTTTTCCCTCTTCATCTTCCCTTTCTCCCTCCCTCCCACCTTCTTCCTTCTTCACTTTCAGTGTCTTTCTCCCTCCCTCCCACCCTCCTGCCTCCCTCCACTCTCAACACCTCCCTCCCTCCCTCCTCCCCAACAGGTCAACTTCGAGAACCTCAACCCCACCGAGGGCGACCAAGGCCAACTCGTCAACCTCATTCTCTCCTCCTTCGGTCCGGACATCTTCGACTACCTGGAAACGTTTCTCGACACAACGTTTTACGAAGCCATCGACCTCGCCATCGTCGGCGCGATCAACGGCCAAGACACGTGTAAAACCAAGCCGACTGAGGACTTGCCGGAGGTCGACCTCAGTGGAATAAACGTCGATACGTTTGTCCATCAGTTGGTCGAGCATTTCACTCAGTTCCAGGATAATATAAGTTTTAACTACTAGAAAGAAAGGAATGCGTGGATTTTGATTTTACATGTTAAGGACTCTGTTTTTTCTATATTTCTTATTAGCTTTATCTTTTATAATACTTATTCTTTATTCATTGAAGCTTTCATCTTTGTATTATCCTTATATGTGTTATTATATCTGTCTTTTCTATGTCATTATCTATTGTACAGAAAAAAAACATTAATTTAATATACAAAGCTTATTTTTTCCTCCTATTATCATTGCTATTATCTTTGTCTTTTTGCATTTCTTGTATAACTAAATAAATATATACATTATTTCAGATTAAATATAATACTGATGCTAACATCAAACTAATACTTGAATCCCAAATATTTATCTGCAAATGAATCATACTTATAAATTTTAATCAAAACTATTAATCAGTATCTAATTTCTGCCATCTTGATTGGTATATCAATATTCACTGAACTTGTTTTTTTCTTTTTCATTTATTAGGAAATATTTTTTTCTTATTCATAAAGAAACGTTCACCATGAACACTAGTAACAAATAATCCCTGTTAAATGAAAATTGCTTCAAAAACAACCCCCATGCTAATCAAGACCTATTCTACTAAGGAATTATTATTAGCAATACAATTTCCACTTTATATCATAATACTTACAATAAAGGATTCTCAACTCCATACAGAAAATGTGGTACACTGCAGTTAACAAGCTAACAATTTTCATATAACACCAACAATATAACACAGGATTCAACAGAAATACAAGAAAATAATATTTCCCTTTATTCTCCAATGGAAACAATATCTTTACACATACCAAAGAATCAACACCCGCTCGCATCCTACACTGAAATATTAAACACTTGAAAAGGAATGATTTAAGGTTACCAATGCCATACCTTTCAGTATATGTAACACTGCCACAACATCTAACACATACTAAATCTGTAATAAATCTTATATAACACATAATTATTCAATTTCAAGATATAATTGCTCTGAGATAAGAATCGGGATCATTCTGGCTACACCTTTAATATTCAATAATTACAAGAATTTCTAATACAATGTATCACTGCAGGTTCTATCACAATGTTAAAAAGAGCTGACTGGGCGTGGCAAAACAGTGAATTGTTATATATATATGTATATGAAGAATACATTAGAGTGAACACAAAAAGTAAAGAAATGATAAACATGAAAAAAATCGATAAATAGATAAGTTAGTATGTAGGTAGGTCACTTAGTAAGTAAGTAAGTAGATAGACAGATAGGTAAGACACAGCATCGAAAAAGTACATACCATAAAACAGATGAATATAATAGTAACAGTAATGACATCAATTTTAAGTGAATTCGTAACGAGGGTCACTCAAGGTCTCAGAAGGCATCTTCTTTCAATGAATGGCAATGATGAGTGAAGAAAAACAAAGGCAACAAATAAACCAAAACCAACACTGGTAATGATAAAGATGATAACAACAATAATGAAAACAACAAAAAGAAAAAAGAACTCAACATAAACTAATATTTCCAAAAATGAAAATCACAAATCTCAAGAAACTGTAAGGACTGACATCCATCATAAATGAAAAAAAAAAGTATCGTAACAGCTTCTAAATTAACCACATCACAGCATCAAGGCACCTCACTCCTCTCGAGATCAACCAGCATTTATCAGCCCACCTTCACCAGCTTTGAAGAGCGGCTAAACAAGGCTCTTCATTCAGATTCTGAAGGAGGAAATCTTAATTATATGACTGACTGTCCTTCCATTGCTATCTCTAGATGTGAGAAACATAGCTTAATAATCTAAATATAAGCTCATACTATAGGGTAATATTTTTTGAGGGAACAGGATTAATGGAGGATTATAGATATTACTAATGCATCCTTTGCACTACGTACTTTTTAGCAGTCTCAAATGTTCTTAGGAAATTACTATTAGAATGTAATAGTTTCACTTGAACTCCTGTAATAACCAACGATGCAAATTAAGAACTCTTGCTTTCATTACATTTCAGTAGAGAATTTATACAAACCTTGTACTGACATTCTGATATTGACAACTTTATTTCAAATGGTTTTATTATATGCATTGGAATCAATATTCTATACATGATTATAATATCTATAGGATTCAGTTTTTGTCTTTGATCAGCTCTTTCCATCTCAACTTTCCTTCATTAAACCAATGACGCCTAGGATTACACGTACATAGATGCCATGCCCATAGCAAGTTCAATTTATTTTTTTTTTACTAACAGACCTTTGTGGCTAAGCATGTTTAGAGCAATCTAAGTGCAGAGGCATTTTATTAGACAATACTACTGTGAACACATCTTCCAGGACGCTAGGTTAAAATATGCATTGCTTTAACAAATTTACTTATCCTACATTTACTTTATCCTTTACTTTTATCTTAATGCCCATCCTCTTAGCAAAATAGCATGAGCTACTATTAATGCCAGCATGAAAAGTTGTCAAGACAGTAATATTTCTTCCTTTTTTTCACTGCATAACTGTTCAAAATGATCCTACCTGCTTCAAGTATCTAATCACATTTAGATAAACCTAAAATCACTTTTATCTGCATTATTATCTTTTATTGTCAGAGTTCAATCCTAATTTCTCACATGATGAGTTAGCAACGTACATGACAAGCACTGTCAAATTTCATTCTTTCGTCTCCATGAACAGTGAGGTCCCATAGTATTTATAAAGGACGGAGAGTAAGCAACTGACACAGAAGAGCAGTCTTTTTCTAATGATAATGTCCAGAAGGGAGGAGTTCTTTGTCATGTCTTACAGCATAATAAATCACAGCATACACAGTGTACACACAGCTTATGCATTTATAGAATTCATGCAAACCAATTTCATTTATACAATGACATCCTTCATTGCATTCATGTTAACATACATACATACAGTACATGGACACTAATATAAAACTGCATACATAAGCTCAGGATGAATCAGCGCTATCTTTCTTAAGTAAGAGATTAATATCAAAAACACATTAGACCTGAAAACAAATTTTGATTATGAACTTTCCCATTTTCTACAAACCATTTTTCCTTGCAACTTTCTTTTAAATACTAAAACTGGTCTTTTCCTTTCCTATGACCATCTTTTCCAGCATAATACAATTGTCATCTTCCCACAACAATTATTTCAACTCTAGAACATTATTTTACTCATTTTCTCCTATTCAAAAAAAAAAGAAAAAAAAATCCTAGCTTAAAAAGTGAAAAATCAGCTTTGTCCGCAAACAACCTCAACGTTGCATGTTCAGTTGAGATGAACAAAGGGAAGAACGAATAGGTTAGCATTTCATGTCATTCTATTTCACACCTCTTTTACAAACCCAAAGAAATCTTAATTCTACTCTGAATACTGACTTTCGACAGTTCAAGGTTTCAGATCTATTATTACTGAATACCATCAGACAATCAAAGAATTTATGCCGCTTTGCATGAATTCTACTGGTAGTTAATGAAGTCATCCAAAAGTCTTCCAAATTGTATACATTAGAATAATATCTATTTCTTGTCACTATTAGGCATAAAACAAAGTCAAAGCTTTTGATTCATGGCATTAAAAAAAAAGGTTTTTGCTAATGACATGAAGCTGCTATGGATAAATACCTAAACCATACACAGTTCTACCTGCTCTGAGTTGTGTGCACGAAGCAGTTTCTCTTATGTGGTCCTTACTACAGTTCTTGGGGAAATGCAGTAGGCTTAGTCTCATCTTGCCTCATTTCCTTATAAAAAAAAAAGAAAGCCAAAAAGCAAAGAGAACTGAGCAAATGTTTGTTTCTTGAGCTCTGAGTCTGTGCAAATCTTGGTAAATGTCTCGGTACGACGCAGGGAATCCCGCTTTATTCATCCTCCTAACCCTACTTGCCATACATCATATTTCCCAATGAAACTTGTATCATATAGACACTTCAAGTAAGTTACTAATTCAATAAAGGTTTGACATATAAATAAACAAATGCACAATTAGTAAAAAAAGGTTAAAAAAATAATAATAAATTTGAAATAAAGATACCTACACACACACACACACACACACACCCTCACCACCGTCATTATGGGGATACATGAAACTACTCATTATGATGTAACATATCTTTCCAGGTTGTGTAAAATACATCACCAATGAGATATCTTCAGCTGAAGATACAACATCCAATTCTCAGTAGTTCTCTCACTCAGGAAATGTATGACTTAATTCTAGAAGAGAATTTACTTATTCATATCTCTATGGTCAAATTTCTTAGAATTCTTTTAATTGTACAGAACCATAAAAATAACACTTTAAAATATCAAATTATTCCAATTTCAATACTGATTGCAAAGGAAAATGATCTACATTCAGATTCATAAATCATCTCATTTTAATAGAACTTGCTTAAAGAATAACTCGTACCATTTTCCGTGAAGTCTACAGTGCATTTCCACCCTGAAGCCACAATGAAAAGTCCTTCCTGTTCATAGACAAATACAGCTTTATAAATGAAAACATCAAAAAATCTTAAACTTTTAATGGAAATCCTTTAACAATATTCACCGGCTTTGTTCTTCCATGTTCAAGAAGAACTTCAATTGAGCAACTGTGAATTTTACGTGAAGTCATAATACATTACGATGAGACTCCATCATGACTATATATATCAGTCTTTATCAAGGCAATACTCTTTATTTATTATAAGCATTCACTGATGACAAGTTCATTAAACATCTTAAGAGCTATATTATAAATACTTTTAATATTCATCTTAAAAACCAAAAAAAAATTAATATTTTCATAGAGTTCAGAAAGACAAATAATACAAACTATGATCATCCTTCATTACATGTTACATCTACCGTGTCTTTTGTAACCAGTATCCTGGGAAACGGAGAATATCACCTATAACAAACCTACAGGAATGACAAATCCAACAATGCTAGGCTAACCTGTGCAGCGACAGACAATAAAAAACAGGTACAACTTCATTTTCATCCACATTTTCGCATCATTCACTCAAATTGGCGAGACGATATACTCAAATAATAGTTTCATTTCACTCGTGCTAACAACATACCATTACTTAAACAAATTTCTGAATACTTTCATCTTAGTATCCTGCATACCCCAAATATAAGTTCATTTTAAATAACTAAAGTATTTTAAGCTCTGTTTTCAGCTGAAGACATCTACCATTTATAAATTTGCAGTAAATGTAAATTTCATCACTGAAAAACTACCCTACCATTTTTTTTTTATTTTATTTTTTTTTTTAAGGATAACCCCCAAAACAAAAAAATAAATGAAGCCCAAAACCCATAATTCTCTCAGATCTTGGGGTATTATACCTTTGCGTAGTAACAGGTGACAAACTGCTCCCCATATTTAAACTTTCTTTTCCGTTAGCATTTCCCCCATCCACTCTTTCAGAGGTACTTTCTACCCTCAACATACACACAGCTTGAATCTTAAGTACACTAAATCAGTATACACATAAGCCATATTGTCAAATTTACATATACTCTATATTCTCACACTCAACTGGGTACACACATGCACACACACACACACACAAAACACACACACATGCAACCATACTTTCACATACACAGCCACTCCAAGTAATTGTATATTTAACTCGTGTATGTCAATATTTGTATGTGTATATGCACAAACATGCCTGTGTGTATTTAGAAATATAAGCATGTATCTGTGTGCATGCATGGACTTGTAAGCATGGAAGGTACAGGCATGTGTGCACACACATACATGGATACACCTGTAGCTTTGTATACAATCATGTGTGCATCTGCATGCATACATGAGAGTACGTGTGTGAATATGTATTTGTATGTATCTATGTACTTATGTGTGTATATAGATCAGAAACTGTGAATATGTGTGTGCATCTATGTGGTCATGTTTATATGCATGCGTGATTGTGAATAAGTGTATGCATCCATGTGCTATGTGCATACATGAATATGCATCTGTATGAATAATTATGTATGTGCATACACCTGTGTATAGACATTGTGGGCATTTACCTGTGAGCATATTCTGTGTGCATACATGCATGCATACATATACAAGTGTTTCCCTGCCTATATGTGAGGATGTCCAAATTTTGTGTGAAAGCATATCCCTGTGCATTTCTATATGCCAGCATATGACTGTGCTTCTTCATATGCCTGCGTGAGCTGTGCACCTCTGTCTATATACCTATATGTGCTGGTGTACCCCCACATGCTTGTATGTGCACCTCTACTTTCCTGTCTGTGTCAATGCCTCTACATGCCTTAGTGTGCCTCTGCAGGTCCACAAGCTTGTATGTGCCTGTGTTGCTCTGCATGCGTGCATGTGCTTATGTAGCTCTACATGCGTGCATGTGCATATGTAGCTCTACATGCGTGCATGTGCATGTGCATGTGCTTGTGCTTGTGCAGCTCTAAATGCGTGCATGTGCTTGTGCTAGTGCAGCTCTAAATGCGTGCATGTGCCTGTGCCTGTACATGTGCAGCTCTACATATGTGCATGTGCATGAGCAACACTATGTGCTTCCATGTACAGCTCTACATCCCCAAGTGTACCTGTGCAGCTCTACATGCATGCATAAGCTCACTCCCTCTCTTCCTCTCTTGCATGTGAGTGCCTATTATACATGTATGCATGTTCTCTGCGAGTCTACAGGTGTGGCCATGCAGGTAATGCGTCTGCCGGTGTGCATGCACGTAACTGTAGGCAAGTGTTAATGGCTGGGCATGTATGTGCTAGCAAGTGTGTGTGCAAGTGCCAGCCAGCATGCATGTGCCAGTGAGGAGCATATCAATGAGAAAGCATGTGTTTGCCTGCAGTTTCATGCTTGGCATGCCTGTTTGTGTATGGGGGGGATGTATGCATGTGCCTACATAATAAAACACACATCTCCAAGAATGGCCATGAAGACGTAAGTGTGCCTGTAGAGATGCATGTGTGTGCCTCTCCACATGCATGCGTCTGTAACACATGCATCTGTAAAGATACGTGTGGAGACATGTGCATGCAATTGTGGAGAGACATATGTTCATCTGTGGGGACACATGCAAGTGTGTGTGGGTGCAAGAGAATGTATGCATGCTTGTGCCAAATGATGTCAGTGTGTGTGCCTGAGTATATTGTATGCATGTGTATTGAAAGGCAAGTGTACATGCATGCTTCTAAGATCATCATTCTTACTTATCATCCACATTTTATCCACCATAGCAACAGCAACTAAGTGCTCCAGGAGACCCACACTCACACCACCATAAATTTTCACCTTCTGGAACCAAGCACACTCGGATAAGGACAGGGCAGCAAGTCAATATCTTCGAAATACAAAAATTTGGGAAATTTATTGAAAATATATATATGCTCTCAAAACATATTTAGACAATATAACAAAAGATATTTTATTTCTTTAACTTGTCCCTTTGCATTTGCGTCAAGGGAGAGAAATGGGTGTGATTAATTATTAATCAATTAGTATAAGGCATTACATTCCATTAATATATATTACTCACAGGCCTGATGCGGTATAAAAATAGGCACTCCTACATACGCCAATGGGAGATGGGATTCCTATTCTGTTTTCCTATACTCATTTTTAAATTTTTTTCTTTTTCATTTACATATCTTGTATATAATTCACATGTGAGGAGGAAAAAAAAGAAAAAAAAGAGACATATTTTAGGCACCTGTACCATTCACACTCAAACACTAATAAACATATTCAGCATGATGGTACAACGGTGCTTTGACCACACAAGTAGTTATGTACAACGATGAGTCCTAGTGATATGGAACATTGCTAAACAAGTACGAAACGCTCTCTCCGTTGTGTGTCCTCCGTATTGCTTCGGCAAACACCAAGGAGATGTCAATACACTGAAAAGAGAGTGAAGCTGTTATGATCCAGAAATGGTGATTCTTATAGCATGTTAAAACTCGAATCTATAAAATCAAATGGTAAAACTATTGCGTTATTCCCCTCCACCTGAAAGGTAAAACAACAAAATATTGAATGTACACACCTGGTATAAAACATGAAATACAAAAATATTAAGAGTGACTGAGTGAGGCTTAGGGAATAGGTGTGGGTGTGGGTGTGGGTGTGGGTGTGGGTGTGGGTGTGGGTGTGGGTGTGGGTGTGGGTGTGGGTGTGGGTGTGGGTGTGGGTGTGGGTGTGGGTGTGGGTGTGGGTGTGAGCAATGGGTATGAGTGTGTGTTATGTCTATCGAGCTTTGTATCTGTACAAGCATCTGAAAGATCTTTGCAAATCAAAACTAAAATTACTGTTCCTTAACCCATTACATTATCCATTTACCATACAACCTGCCACCATCAATAAATGAAGAGGGAACCATAGAGGCTGGTTCTAAAAAAAAAAATGACAATGTTGGTGAAATGCAATGATCGAGACTAAGCAAAAATTACCCATCATTACCTGGTATTACCAACTGATTAACCTTGCCGTGTCCTACCCTTGAATAACACACTTGTTTAGCACAGCTTTTGGTAATCCATTTCTTCATTTTTTCAGCGAGGTGCAATCAATGCTCCAAATTCGGCACAATCAAAAAAAGGAAGAGGAGGAGGCAGAGATAGGGAGAGGAGGATATAGGGAGTGGAAGAGGAAGTGCAGAAGGGAAGAGGAGGAGGAGGAAGAGGAGGAAGAGGAGGAGAGGAGAGGAGAGGAGAGGAGAGGAGAGGAGAGGAGAGGAGAGGAGAGGAGAGGAGGAGAGAGGAGAGGAGAGAAGAGAGAAGAGGAGTGGAGAGAAGAGAGAAGAAGAGAGGAGAGAAGAGAAGAGGAGATGGGAGGAGAGGAGAGAAGAGAAGAAGAAGAAGAAGAAGAAGAAGAAGGAGAAGAAGAAGAAGAAGAAGAAGAAGAAAAGAAGAAGAAGAAGAGGAAGAAGAGGAAGAAGAAGAAGAAGGAGAAGAAGAAGAGACGAAGAAGAAGAAGAAGAAGAGACGAAGAAGGAGGAAGAAGAGACGAAGAAGGAGGAAGAAGAGACGAAGAAGGAGGAAGAAGAGATGACGAAGAAGGAGGAGGAGGAAATGAAGAAGGAGGAGGAGGAGACGATGAAGGAGGAGGAGGAGACGACGACGAAGGAGGAGGAGGAGGAGAAGAGGAGAAGAAAAAGAGGAGCAGACAGAAGAAAGGAGAAGACAAGAGAGAGGAGAGGAGAAGGAAAGAATCATTGCAACACCGGTTCACCAGGGAGGGTAGTGCCGAAAGTGTTACTCACACCACCATTTCACTTGCACTGCTTGGTCTGCTCAAAGTGTCATCAACATAAAGGAGGAGAGAGCAGATTCCGCTACAGAAATCCTGTTGTCGTTCATACCATCATAGTCGCATCCCTGTCACAAAATGCTTTGCCTGCTTTATAGGATTTGAAGCTAAGAGGAAATTGTTAATTTGTTATCAATACATATACATTTGTACATCTAACATTCATTAATACTGTACAGAGAAATACTTTACCTAACTAACACTGTAGCATATACACATGGGTTTCACACAACTGCAGAGGGACTCAGAGGGTAACACCCTCCTTAAATGACAGCTTACTCATCTTTTGTTCCTGCAAGTCTTATTTACCTGTAATCTATGAATATAACATACCCTTAAAAGTAATTACAAACATACAAAGATATCAACGGTTCTCTCACAGGAACCAAGAAGAGTA
>NC_091554.1:47876295-47883795 GCF_042767895.1 Penaeus vannamei | reverse complement strand
ACTAAATGAGAAAAATAAAAATTGATCCTCTCCCTTTTTCTCATTTCTTTCCTTCTCCTTTTATAATGAATACCCTTAGGATCTATTAGCATAAAAATATAATCTTGAGAAAAACTATATATACATAAAAACATCCCTAACATCAGAAGATCTCTCAAATGCAACTAACTCAGCTGATTCTTTCTTTTTAAAGCCCTAGAAAATACAAAATCAACTATCATTACTCGGAAAAACTTTTGGATAAAACAAAAAATCTTTATTCAAAGGCCTCGTTCACAAAAGTTCCACAAATACCTGGATTTTATTAGACTCCTTCATGTGCTGCTCCTGGGGTATCGTATTGGTTACTACGACTGCCTCAAAGCATGCGTTGTTGATCCTAGTGACTGCAGGTCCAGAGAAAATGCCATGAGTAAGAATGGCATACACTTTGGTTGCACCTGCCTCCATGAGCCTGAAAAGATATTTCATAAGTCTGAAGTAATTCCTTTTAGTTAAAACTATTTCTATAATGTTTAGAACTTTTTCATACATTTCCTCTAAATTTTTTCTTTTTCTCTCTTTATGAATTCTATTTCCTACCAGTGCTAAAATTTTACTAAACACAACATAAACATGCACATTCAAACACATTTCTCGCACTGCCCTCATGTTCGAGGCAAGAAACCACCTACTTTTCCGCAGCATGACAAATTGTGCCACATGTGTCTGCCATGTCGTCAACCAGGATGGCAATGCGGTCCTTCACGTCTCCAACCAGCACCATCGAAGCCACCTCATTGGCTTTCTTGCGCTCTTTGTGAATCAAGGCAAACTCAACATTAAGCCGGTCAGCTATAGAAGTGACTCTGAAAACGGAGAACTGATTCAGTTGCAGGTATCCTCCTTCAGGCATCAAGAGTGATGAGTCAATTCTTCAAAGGATTGGCATTCTTAAGAATACAACCTATGAAATAATTTTTAAATCATTTTGGTTCATATCAACTGTCTCTTGTTTCCAGTACAGATTTAATGGTCAGGAAAAAGACAACTTGGTTTGGCTATAATTTGGCTTTTAACATGAACTACAAAAATAATGTACAGTATTAACAGTGCAAGAAAGAATTAAAACAGTACTCAGAAAAAATAAAAATTACTCGGTAATAATTTCATCAAACCATAATGAACCAGAAGAGAAAAAGTTCCCCTCTTTCTATTGACCGCACCATAACTCAACCTCTCATCTCATGACACACCAAGAGAACCCAGAAAGAGGCTAACCAAAGACCCTAGACATCCTAAAGTTTCTAAAACCAGCTGCCAACGCAAGACCTGAACTGCTCCTTCCTCACCACCCACCTTTTGGCACCACCGGCATCGGGCGAAACTATGATGGAATTCCCCCACTCCGGTATGTTCTCACGAATCCACTTGAGGACTGCAGGCTCAGCGTAAAGGTTATCAACAGGAATATCAAAGAAGCCTTGGATCTGAGAGGCATGGAGGTCCATGGTGATGATGTGGTCAGCACCGGCCACGGAGAGCATGTTGGCAACAAGCTTGGCAGAAATTGGGGCTCGCGACTGCATGAAGACAAGAGAAAATAGCGTTCAACACCTTTTTCCTCTCTCTCTTTATCGGGTGACGATTGTCGACCACGCAATATAATTCAATCTATAAACAGCCTTTTATTGTCTTCTGAATGGAATAAACAAGAGAAGCAATTAATTACTTTTAGTTAAGCCTGTATCATGGCCTGTAGCTCATGCTTTTTACTTCTTTACAAAATATTGAATACATTTTCAACCAGGAATTACTTCATCTGTAGTATCAAACCCCAATATGACAATCTGAATCACACAATTCAATATAAGAAGTAAATAAGCAAAAAGCACAGTACAGCAAAATATAAATATAAATATAAACAAAAATCTCAAGTCCTCATCATAATAATTAACACGTTAAAAACAAGATCTAAACCAACAACAAAATTGGTCTCAATATAAAGAGAATCATAATTCATAATTTCATGAAGCCACATTTCAATTATTAAGAGACATCTTCAGCATTTATTCACTCACTCAATCATCACTGAACAAAAAGAACAGAACATGCACAACATACAAAAAATAACTATTCAAAGATAGAAACTTACTAGAGGCCTATATGCCACCTGTTCCTGAAAAAGCCAAGCCATTAGGGTCAAAAGCATGCTATGTTAAAGTCACGGACAGACAAATCCCTGACGTGCAATTTCAATTAATCTGGCAACATCTTAATTTGACAATGCAAACTTCTAAACATGACTTACAAAGATGAGAAATAAATAAGAATACAAGCAAACCATTTTAGAAGTGAAATGTAAAACAAAAAATTCATAAGGGGAGCCTATGTACCTACTACCATATATAAATCCATACCAGGAGATATTTGAGGCCTAGAGAAAATTCCGATCTGACACTTGCTTGGTAGGCATCGCAGGCATCACAGTTGCTGATTGGATGGCATTTTCAGCATTCTAGCAGTTGACTGGCTAACCTTTTTTAGAGGCTAAGGCAATCAGATACACCAAACACCTTCCACGACAGATAATCAGCAATGCCGAAGGACATTTTCACAAGACCTCAAGCATCAACCTCGGGATTGAATCTAGTATATGAGTTCAAAGGGCATGCTGAGTTTATATATCATACTAGACTATGTATAACAGGTTATTCTTTTCATACAATTACTTATTACAATTAGAGTAACATAAGTGTAGTTTGCTAACATCAGTTCATCAAAGCAAAGCGGTAACTCAAAGATGTGCATTACCAGTACCTAATACTCTGGCAATATTTTTATGATCGGCCAGTTCTTCGATCTTTTGCACTACAAAAAAATTTAATCTCTTTTGCAAGTGATCAGAACAATTACATAACCAAATACAGAAATAAAAAGAAACTTTGCCAGCTTATAGCAAACTGATTCTAACAAACACAAAGAGCATCCAGCCAGATTACAATTGCAATCTAAACTCCTTAATAGTTACAATCTAACGTCAATATTCCTGGTGAATCTTGCACATGCATTTCCCCAAAAATTAATTTGTTAACAGTACACAGATTGTCAACATACAGCCTTATTTTACATTCATGCATCCTAAGCCACCACTGAAATCTACTTTCAAAAAGGAGTTACAGAATCATATCATAAAGTCATGGACTAAGTTCAATTACAATAACATTATTACAATTATTTTGCCTAGTTTTTACAATATGTAGTTGGCTATCTAATAAAACAATGGAATAACTTTATCAGACTTTCACAAAATAATTTGGTTTCTCTCTTCTAAAGCAGAGATAATATTCAATAACTATAGACTTTAGGCACGCAAATCTATTGATTTGTAAAATCTCTTATTCTTCATGGAGCTAGTTACATATAGGCCTACTTGCCTTACACCAATAGTGTTTTCAATACAAATTCTGTACCGTCTGGTCTAGATACATATGTAAAACGTGAGGTTTCAACTACCACCACGATTTCAAAAACTGTTAATACAAATACACAAAAAAAAATCCTAAAGACCAAAAAACAAAACCTAAGAAACTGAAAACAATTAAGAAAAAAAAAATACGCAAAAACATAAAAAAATAAAATGGTCCTGAAATATGAGCATAAACAAACCTTATCCTTCTTGTCCTGTCTAGCATAAGGGAAACATGGAATGACTGCTGTTACTCGGGCCGCAGAGGCAATTTTGCAAGCGTTGATCATGATGAGCATCTCCATGAGGTTGTCGTTGATTTCCCCACAACCGCTCTGCACGATGTACACATCTTCGCCTCGGACGCTCTCCCCAATCTCCACACTGGAAGCGTCAACAACTTATTAGAATCATTTCAATACATCAGTGACACAAGTTTGTGCCGAGTATAAGTGTTATGGGTGCGCTTATAACTTCTTTATTAATCTAAATAAAAATCAAATGCTGAAAAAATACATATAATCTATTCATTCTGTATGTGCATGCATGTATGTGTTACAGTGTTCTGGATTTTCAAGCATGCAAATCAAATCTAAGACCGGATATTGAAAACAGTGAAAACATGGATATTAGAAACCAGTGAATTCTTCCACACTATGTTATGTTATTTTGAATAAGTACATCTAGGCATAGTGAGAGTTACGTGAAATAAAACACAGTATTTAAAACTTGTTAAAGAAAGATAACTTCCATACCATTATCCAGTAACTTCAGATAAATATAGTTTAAAAGACATAACAAGAAGATTTTAAGGTTTAGTATCCCCCTCATGTTCTCCCCACGTCCACCCTCTATGAAGCTCTCTCGTCATGCACCCAAGGCCTGAGGGGGGTTGAGCAGGAAGTGACAGGATAAATTCTGACAATGAACATGCATGATTTTTATTTCCCTTTGTGTTGTCTATCGTGCTGTATTTTGTTTCACCAGACTCACACGGCACTAATTGGGCATGTCGACCACATCCGGAAAAAGTGTAAAAACAAGAAACGTGAAATGCAAATTCCGCATGAAATTAAAGTAAATCACTGAAAGAAGTCCATGTTCTGAAATTCATTACACACAATTAAAAAAAGATTGGGATCTACTTTTAATACATTAATTTCTGCTCAAATCATTCTAATTTCGAAATATCTTATACATGCCCAAAAACAATTAACTGCCATGATTCATCAATCTATCCATAATGTATTTTTAAGTCCAAACCTATCCAAGATAAATAAAAACATATATATTGCTTTAGGTTTCTTACAAATTTATGAAGGCCCCTTCCTATGTCAAGAATACCTTATTTTTATGCTGTATATAAAACAGAAACAGCACAACAAATATCCAAAGAAACCTACATAAGTGACTAAATGCCGAAAATCAACTGAAGCTGAAAGAAATTACTGAGAATGCTTTGAAAGGAATTCAGTCGGAGACCAGTCATAATTCAGACAAATGACACTCAAAGGTCACTATCATACCTTACAGTAAATACCTTTTCTTCTTTCTTACAATTTCCAAAATTAGGAGTACTTTGTAGTCAAAAGAAAAATAGGAAATCAATCTGAATGACATTATACACAAGGAAATGAACAAGAATAAGATTAAAGTAAGTTTTGCTGAACCACAGAGAAGTTGGCAACTATGTTAGGCTTAGGATGGCTGACAATAAAACCTTTTATCAGGAACACCTCCATGACTTGGTCTCTACTACAGTTCCCTGTAAGGTGCCCCCAAGAATGAAATAATCAGCAGAAAGCAATATTAATAATCTTTCCTATATTCTTCAAAAAAATATATCTAAAGATCTATTCGTTTCAACCAATATACTGCTGGTACTAAAACAAATGATTATACAAGAATACAATAGAAGAAAATAAAGAATTTATAAAACAAAGGTTCAGTCTTCAACCTGGACACCCCCAGTAGCATTTTATCAGATAGATTATGTAATATGATACCCAGTCTAGGGTACTTCTTAAATCTGCTTGTGAAATACTATTCTACACTGCCCTCTTATCAATAAACATACAATACACAGGAGGGTGGACAGGGGAATCTTTTGGGGCGCAAATACAGTCATGATAATCCAAAATTTCATTAGATTAATGGAAGGTCCAACAATGCACAACGGAAGGAATTCTCCATCCGACATCCCCTGACAATAGCCTCAGGGTAGGTCTGCCTCTAACCCTGTGGAGTTGCCATGACTTAATAAGTCTGCATTTCTTCTAATCTCTCAAATACTACCCAATACCTAAAAATAAAAAAAATACAAACAAAATATAAAAACTAAACCTCAGCACCATAACTTATCAGTGATTTCCCCCCTGGACACAACTCAGCCCTATATTAATTCTATACAATAACTTCTTTCTACCTTTTTTTAGCAAACTGACAACCCCCCTGGAGAGGACAGGACAGGCAAGATGTGGGACAGGGCAGAATACTAGTTGTCAAGGTCAACAGTTTTCGAATCCCCTAGCAAAATTGTACCCTAAGCAAGGCGATATCCAACACCCTTGCAATCATGCTGCCTTCATTGTACCCCAAAACAAAGAAAACTGTCATCCAAAGCTTTTCTAATCTATATCAATTATTCTAATATTGATTTTTTGATTGTCCTGATTCTACTAATATTTCTCATTTATATAAAAATGTGATGTTATGTGATAAAGGAAAATCTATGAAAATATACAGAATTATATTTGCTTTATATATTATATGACTGCTCTTTTGACATGATGATCTGCAAAATGAATCAAATTAGTCTATCAAAATAAGCTAAATGTAATTACATCCCTGAAAGTAATGTATAAATAATAAATAATAAAACAAATCTCCCAAACCTACTCAAGGACTCAGTTTACTCAGTTTTGTTCAGCACACATTACAAAAAAATGTAATAACCTTTCATCTTGAAAATAAAAATCCCCTACACCAGTCTAATCTATCTCTGCAATTGCAAAGATGAGCACAACCCTGCCTCTCACCATGCAACTGCTATACCCAGCATGTTTATCCCCGTGTCTGAAAGTGCAGAGACAAGCAAATTCATCCCCGAGCATGAAATTGCAGAGGCAAGCAAAGCCAAGCGCCAGGCAAGCACCTTTCTCTGGCGCATCAGCTGTTCAGTCAGCTGATCTGGGTCTCTCTCTCTCTTTCTCCTTCTCTCATCTTAATTACCTTCGACATTCAATTTGTTTCTTATTTCTATTACGAAATATCTCCCTGTTATCAATTTCTGTTATCGCGAAAGCTTTCCAACTCGAGAGGAACATATTAATGATAAAATTTTACAAGTCGCGGGTAATTACTCAGGGCGGTTTCGCGACGTGAGTGAGTGAATAAGCCGGCAATTAAAGGCGACTTCGAGGTGATAATTAACGCTAATTGATGACTCGATGACATAATGGAACGAGCGAGGAGACCGTCCCTCTCGGCCTGCCTCTCTCCCTCTATTATATTCCCATTTTCTTAATAAATGAAAGACAATTTGGACATTTCACACACGTCGCTGTGGGCTCCCTTCCCCCACTGACACCCTGGAGGCAACTATTCCCGCTGACAGTCGGTGTAAAAGGGGTTTTCGTCGCCCGGGAGGAGGGAACTCAGCCGTCAGACCTCGTGCTTTCAGGAGAGATAAGGGGACGACCCTCACCCGACGCCAGAGTAAGAATTAAAACACGAAAATAAAGCCACAAAGACAAACGGACACGGTACGAATCGGCGTCTAGGACACTCAAGAACACTCGCACCACACAGACACCCGCAAAGAGAGGCGGTCAAGCTCACCAGGTCTCCAAATTGGAAAACTTCTTGGTCACGACCTTCCCCAAATCAATGCCGAGGCGATCCACGACCCTCTGCGCCAGGTCGGGATGGGACGACCCCGAAAAGATCTTGATGTTGGGCATTTTGCGACGACCTGCCGACGGGAGGAGAGGAAGAGCGAGGGGACGACCGCCACGACCAGGAGCGAGGGAGAGTTGAGCCAGCCAGCCGCC
>NC_091554.1:47858795-47866295 GCF_042767895.1 Penaeus vannamei | reverse complement strand
GGTAAGATAAACGATGGTGAATTAATAATAAAAAAGAATTATGAAGTTTATACGATAGTACTGAGTAATATATATAATACTGATAACGATAACGGCAGAACCAAAGGAGGTTAACTAACAAAAATAACGGTGATGATAATGAAAATGAGTCAAGGGCAATTATATATAGGAAAGGAATGACGGAGAAAAACGGATGATAATAATTTGACAAATAATGATAATGATAACGATATCAATTGAGGATAGTGGAACAATAACGATAATGGTAATGCAGTAATACAAGTCAAAATGATAAGAGAGATAAGGTTAATTGATGCATTACTGATTGTGACTGCGAAGATAGTGGTGATGATGATGATGATTATGATGATAGCGATGATGATTATGATGATGGTGATGATGATGATTATTATGATGGTGATGGTAATGATGATGATGGTGATGATGATGATGATTATGATGGTGATGGTAATGGTGATGATGATGATGATGGTGATGATTATGATGATGATGATTATTATGATGGTGATGGTAATGATGATGATTATGATGATGGTGATGATGGTGGTGGTGGTGGTGATGATGATGATGGTGATGATGACGTTGATGATGATGATGACGATAACTATAATGAGAGTAACGTTAATGACAGCAACAATATCAATAATGATAATATTGATAAATATTGTGATACTGACAAATAAAAGAGAAAATTATAATGAAAAAAATAATGATTTTAATAGCTCCACTAACCAGTAATTATATGAAAAGTAAACATAGTGATGATAACATTCATGGAAATAAAAAGAATAAAAATAATAGTAACTAAACCGAAAATGATAATGACAACGATAATGATGTCAACAATTATGATAATAATAATAATTATTATTATCATTATCATTTTCCATCATTAGTATTGTTATTATCATTATCATTGTCATTATCATTATTATTGGTATTATTATTATTATTATCACTGTTATTCTTATAATTATTGGTATTATTATTATTGTCATTTAATTTTATCGTTATTATCATTTATGTTATTATTACTATCATTTTCATTATTACTATTCTTATTATAATCACTACTATTATTATCTTTTTTACTATTGTTATTGTTATTATCATCATGATTACTGTTATCATTATCATTATTATTACTATTATTGAAATAACTATCATTATCATTATCATCATTATCATTATCATTATTGTTATTTTCATCATCATTATCATTATCATTATTATTATTATTATTATTATTATTATTATTATTATTATTATTATTATTATTATTATTATTATTATTATTATTATTATTATTATTATCATCAGCATCAGCATCAGCATCAGCATCAGCATTATTATCATTATTATTATTATTATCATTATTACAAAAATCATTATCATTATAATTAACATTATTATTATCACTATTATGATCATTATCATTATTATCATTATTACCATTATTGTTGTTATTATTATTATTACCATCATCATTACTTTAATCATTATCCTCATGATTATCAATTATTGCTTTTGTTGTTGTTGTTTCAGAGCTGTCAGTAACATCATCATTATCATAATTATTAGCAGTAGTCATAGTAGCATTGTTGTCTTCATAAACATAACAATAATACTATTATCAATATTTTTCTTCATTTTACTATAATCATTATTATCATGATTACTGTTGTTATTATTATTATCACCATTATTATTATTGTTGTCATTATTATCATCATCATTATTATTGTTAGTATTATTAGTATTGTTATTATTGTTATTAACATTATTATCATTATTATTATCATTATTATCATTATTATTATTATTATTATTATTATCATTATTATTATTATTATTATTATTATTATTATTATTATTATTATTATTATTATTATTATTATCATTATTATTATTATTATTATTATTATTATCATTATTATTATTATTATTATTATTATTATTATTATTATTATTATTATTATTATTATTATTATCATTATTATTGTTATCATTACCATTATCATTATTATCACTATTATTATTGTAGTTTATCTTTACCATTATTATTATTATCATCATCATCATCATCACAAAATTTATTGCTATAATTATATCGGCAATTAGGGTAATTTTTTGTGGTTTATGATTTAATTGTGATCAAATGCCTTTTTATTTCTTATTTTGACCAAAATTGAATTGTTAATGTTATTATCATTTTATAATTACTACTACTGTTATCATCATCATTATTGTTATCATCAATTATCATTATTTATTGTTACTATTATTAATATAATCATCATTATTAGTATTGTTCTTATTATTGTTGTTTTTATCATTATTACTATTCTCATTAACATTATCATTATCATTATCATCATCATTATTATTATTACTATCATTATTATTGTTATTGTTATTATCATTATTATTATCGTTATCCTTATTATTGTTATTATTATTTTCGTTATCCTTATTATTGTTATTATTATTATTATTATAATAATAATAATAATTATTATTATTATTATTATCATTATTATCATTACTATTATTATTATTATTATTATTATTATTATTATTATTATTATTATTATTATTATTATTATTATTATTATTATTATTAACATTATAGTCATTATTATTATTATCATTATCATTATTATTATCATCATTATCACTGTTATCAATAATGCTATCATTACAATTTTTGTCATCATTGCTATTATCATCATTGCGCCATTTTTTCAAAATTCTTTCGCAACAGGCTAGGTTATGCTCAGGTGTTTTATATTTTGCAAGGAAATATTTTTTCTGATCTCTTTTTCTACTATTATTAATATATAACCATACTCATTTCATTATTGACAAAATCATGAGTTAAACATAAATGCAACTACATGAAAAATTATGAGAACAAATTGTAATTTTGTTATACGCATGTAACCCACCGTTATGATACCAGCTGAGGGCTCAATATATTGATTTTCGTCTGCGTGCAGTGGTGCAAGAATACTCAAATTATTATAATTATGATTATTATTCTATTTACACTTCATAATTATAATTCTATTTATCCTTCTGGTCACTCAGTCATCAAATTTATTATTTATTCTGTATTGTAAAGGTATAATTCTATACTATTGTATGGAAGATGGATATATTTTTATTGAAGATAGTTTTCAGTATTTCTGTACAAGAATTTAACTTTCTCTGATTCTCTCTCTGTTCATATAATTTTCTTCTTGTAATTTCGGTATGATTTTATATGTTAAGACCTGTATTTGGAAGTATTTGGGCGTTTTTCAAGATATTTTTTCTTGTTCTTGGACCAAAACTGGTGTTTTACCGCCGTAGATTTTTTAATGTTCCCAATAAAATATAATACGCATTTATTATCAACTCGCCTTTTTAATAACTTCAACATCCATGTCTATTTCTCTTCTTTATTCTTGCAGAATATGTATTTCCTCAATTCGGGTTATATATTACGCATACGAAATAATGAATACCTATTTTAGGTAGTTCAACAAACAAAGACAAATTTATCACCCGTTGTCACATACAGATACTTTCATGTATTTATTTAATAACCAACTTACTGGGGAAGAAAATATCAGAACTGGAAAACAGTTCTCGAATCTTCTTGCATAACACGTGAGAAAACTGAATTTCGATCCGACATCCTTTTAAGATGATATTTTCCCTCATTTTATGACACGAATATTTCTTAATGTGATTTCTGTTTTCACGAACTAATGATTCATTAATTATCATTATGCAAACTGTATGACAAGAAAAGAAATTAGTTAAAAAGAATATACTGTCATACGATTCACAAATAATACGAAAAGTGATATATACAAATAACCGCGATTAATGATAAAGATAACAGCAATGAAAATAATAATAGGAAAAAAGATATTATAATACCAAACGAGAAAAGTATAAAAAACAATTTTGGAAAGAGAATTGCAACAAAAGTCATCAACGCAAACAGGAATTAAAGCCGAAAACTGCAATCAATATAAAACAAAACAAATCAAAAAACAAAAAACAATCAAAACAAAAAAGACAAAAAGAAAAGCCAAGAACACGTTAATACAACAATATCACTTACGCAAACGGGAAATAAAGACGAAATTATTTGAAAAATTTTGAGATTGCGCAGTTGATAAAACTCCATTTAATCTTGAAGGGAAGGAACAGCCGTTATAATTATTTATTATTTCCGTTAATTAATCCGTTAAATGACCGTTAAACATGATAACTGTCTTTATTCATTTGTGGAATTGACTTGTTGCCATAGAGACAAAATGACGTAATGAGTTTAAGGAAAAGGTAAATATATTTTTAAGATTGTTGTTTAAGTCGTAGTTGTAAATATGGTTGTAATTAGGACCGTAATGACGGTTATAATTAAAGGGTTTGTAGGATGTGTGTAATTTGTTGTTAGTGAATTATATAAGTTATTTTTTTCCTGTGTTATTGAAGCTCCAGTTTTATTGTATTGTTATTTGTATGTATTTGTATTGTATTGTGTTACTCTTTCGTTTATGATTTTGTTATTTATTAGTAGTTGTTGTAGTTTCTAAGGTTAGAGTCAAGAGATTTACAGTGTGTGATTTGATGTTAGGGAATTTATGATATATACTATCATTTTTTAAATGTTATTCAATGTTTAGGTTATTGTATTTTCTGTTGATTTGTATGTTGTTTATTTATTTATTTTCTATTTATAATCACTTTATTTTTCCTTTTCTACAGAAATAGTTAATAATGGATGTTTTTTTTAATGTTATTTCAGGTCTAAGCTACTGTGATTTTTTGTTAATATTACATATCTTCTTTTACTTTTGTTTATGCATGTATTTCAGTTATATTTATTTATGTAATGAATCCTTTCTTTTTTACAGAAACATTTATAGAAGAAAAATATTTTCATTAATTTCTACTAAAGAATTAGTGACATGATTCTTATAATTGATATGACTATATTATTTTTATCAATAATAACAAGTAATTATGGTGATATTCTGTAGAATTTTTTGTTTTATTTTATTTAAGAGAAATGAAAGCTCTAAATGTAAAGAATTTAATTTATAAGATATATAGCTTAGATATATTTTTATGAGTGAATATTTATTGCCATTTTGGATTAGATAATTTAAGTTCCTTGTATTTAAACTTTATTTACTTAATTGAAGCTTTCGAGAATATATAATGATACATTTTACTAATAAGGAAACAATAATTCTTAATTTGTTATTTCCTTTTATGAATTTTCTCAAACATAGATTTTTATTTTCTATTTTCTTCCTCCCTTTTTTTTTAATTCTTATTTTTAAATGCATGTCAGTACATCAAAGAATAAAACATTATTTATCAATTTTTTCGTATAGAGTATAGTTTTATGTTAAATCATCTAAACCATTTTATCAAACAAAAATTCTATTGATTATAAGTTGTTTTCAAAGTTCTTTTATGTACACGTACATTTGTTTTATTTTATTAATTATTTATATGAATTTAATTATTTCTTCCCCTTTTTTCCAGGACTGAACAGACCTCGGCAATGGCAGCTAATTCAATAACCGTTCAGTGGAATGCGCATTACTCCGCTCTTCTCCACCTGCTGAAAAATGCAAGAAGAGAGGTGAGGATGTGAATATATACATATTGTGTGTGTGGGTGGGTGGGGGGTGCATGTGTGTGTGTTTGGGGGGGTCCGTGTGTGTGTGTGTCTGTGTGTGTCTGTGCGTGCGTGCGTGCGTGCGTGCGTGCGTGCGTGCGTGCGTGCGTGCGTGCGTGCGTGCGTGCGTGCGTGCGTGCGTGCGTGCGTGCGTGCGTGCGTGCGTGCGTGCGTGCGTGCGTGTGTGTGTGTGTGTGTGTGTGTGTGTGTGTGTGTGTGTGTGTTAGATAACAAAAATGATAATCCATCTCTTTGTTCATGTATGCACACACATGCATGTGTATCTTTAGTAATAATCGGTATTTTGCTAGAACTACACCAAACCAATTCCCAGTAATGAATCTTGTAGTCAGATAAAATCAAGAAAATCAATTTAATTTTCTAGTTTTGAGTGTATTACCATTAACCCTTCATATGTGGACTTTTAGGATACTGAAAATCTGTATATCTTTTGATATTCATATATGCATATAAGTCATCAGAAAATTTGCATTGGATGCAATATTTAAAACAATTGATTACATTTTTATTTATTTATTCATATATATATTAAAATAAGGAACAAAGTAAGGAAAAATTGTAATGAGAAGCAAAAACAACAACTATTGAATAATAATAATAATAATAATAATAATAATTAACTTGTATCTAATTTCTCATCTTGAAGCTTGTGAGTTTCCAGGTGGTATTAAAGATCGTCATCTTATTCATACAAAGTGAATACAACTAAGGATTTAGTATGGCTAAATAGCTCCATATTTTTTTTCCTTTCTTTTCTTTTATATAATTTTATGAGTTCAGTTAACATACCTCATGTAATAATGGAATTCAAGTTTTTTTTGTTTTTTCTTCTTCTTTTTTCTTAAGGATATGCATATAATGTCTCTTTTGATTTCATATATACTAGCCATCAGAAGTATATAAAAAATAACATTTACAATGTGAAGTGTAGGATTATTAGACATTATTAATTAAGTAATATAATTATTAAATGCATCATGTTGTACAGTGCATTTTTTAGATTCTTTTGGGAAATTATGTTTATGATGAATAAGAAGATTTGTCATTTATTTTAAAATAAATCCAGGTGTGTGAGTGTAAAGTAAGAAACATATAGATAGGTAGATATAGATATAGATATTAATATAGATATAGATATGTATATAGCAAAGATATAAATATGAATATATGATATAGATATCAATATAGATATGAATATAGATATAGATATGTAGATATAGACGTAGATATCAATATAAATATAGACATAGATATGAATATAGATATAGACATGTAGATATATAGATATAGATATGAATATATATGTAGATATGTAGATATAGATATAGATATTCTAATGTTATTTATGTCTTCTTTTTTTAAATTTTTTTAAAGGGTTGGTATTGCGATGCAACGGTTTTGTGTAATGGGAAGTATTATTCAGTGCACAAGTTTGTCTTAGCAGCGTGCAGTGATTACTTTGAAGAGATGTTTGACAAGATCAACGGCAAGCACCCCATGATTGTCATGACGGATATGAAAACAGCTCGGCTGGAGGCATTGCTGTCCTACATGTATGAGGGGGAGGTCGACATCATGCAGGAGGACTTGGCTGGGTTTATGGAAACGGCAGAAGCCTGGAAGGTCAAAGGATTGTCCAGCTCGAGCAATGAGCAGGAGCAGACGGAGGGGGGGAGGAGAGTTCAGAATATCCTGGCCGAGAGGCACGTCCCCTTGCCAAACGTGGACCAAATGCAGGAGTACAACAAGAGGAGAATGAACCTGAATAA